>NC_060267.1:112789049-112939099 GCF_021613505.1 Equus quagga
TATGTGACATGGGCCAAATTACTTAACTTTTTGAGACTTCAAAATCCTCATATCTAATATGGATATTACGGAGAATAACCGCCATTTAAAAAAAAAATTCCCAGTATATTAGTTTGCTAGGACTGTCATAATGAAGTGCCACAGACTGGGTGGCTTAAATGACAGATTTATTTTCTCATAATTTGGAGGCTAGAAGTGTGACATCAAGGTGCAGGCAGGGTTAGTTCCTTCTGAGGTTTTTCTCTTTGAAGTGTATATAGATGGCCGTCTTGCCCCCGTGTCTTCACATGGTCTTTTCTCGGTGTGTGTCTTTGGGCTATACAACCCCAAGTCAGACTGAATTAGGGCCCATCCGTATGACCTCATTTTACCTTAATTATCTTTTTAAAGACCCTATCTCGAAGTCACACTCTGAGGTACTGAGGGTTAAGACTTTGGCACAGGAATTTGGGAGAGAAGACAATTCAGACCATAACATCTAGCGTATATATCTCTTTTCTTACTGTTGCTGGAGAATATTTTACATTAAACTTCAAGTGGAGTGATCATTACAAAGCTATCTGCATCTCTTTCCTCATTACTGCCGGAGCACATATAGTTTCTGCTAAGGTTCTGAATGAAAGCAGAGAAGAGATGGAAATTACTCCATCCTCCTTGAAATACTTGGTTCTAGTGTAGAAGGGACAGATGTGTGTAGGTGCCAGCTTTCATGCCATTGTCTTTATAGCCTACGTATTTCTTTGCATCCTTTCTATCTATAATGCAGTACTCCATTTCTCCAAAATGCCTTATTCATTCATGTCTCTGGGCCTTTGTTTCTTTTTGACTTAAAAGTTTTTCAAGTATAGAAATCCTACCTATGCTTCAAATACAAGATTAAGAAGCTCCCCTGATTCAACCCTTTATAATTACTTGAACTTTGCTTTGCCTTGTACTATGGTTAGCTATGTTTTTGTGATGTCCTTACTAGACTGTAATTCCATGGAGATAGAGGTGGAGTCTTTTCTATTTTTACACCTCCTTTCTCTCATCTACCCGCTCCTGAAACTTTTCTCCTTAACTCTGGATAAGAATCATAGTGTTTAGTGCCCAGACTCATGCCCGCTAATAGTTATGAAATAAATCAACTGACCCAAAACAGGCAATTTCTTTCTATACACTGTGTCTGCTACTGCTTTATTCCAAGATAAACATCATGTTCTCCACGAGCCATAGTGGCCTTTTTCATATTTCTGGAAAACTCAATGTTCATTTACACTTCTAGGCTTTTGCATTTGTGATTTCTCAGCCTAGAATGCTTTCCTCCTAGCATTTCCTCCCTAATTTTAATTCAGCTTTCAGTTCAGTTGTCACATCTTCAGTACCCCTTCCTACTAGTTAAAATAATTTACTAGTTAAGACATTAGTATGATGCTTTTTTGTTTTTATAGTATTTCTTACCACCTGAATTTATTTATTTTATTTACATTTATACACCAGAATATAAGCTCAATGAGGGCAGAAAACTATTTATCTTTTCATTAGTATGTCTCCATTGTCTAAAACAGCATATTATAAGTACTCAAAAATATTTGATGAATGAGTACATGAGAGAAGCTTACATTTCATGCTATTATATACCTCAGAAAAGAGGATATATATGCTTCTATCTTTACTTTATCTTGGTGAAAACTATGTTATTAAAGTAACAATGGTTTATATCTTGTTCAATTAATCAAGACCATGTACATTCAAGCAAAATAAACAACTTATAATACTTTAATGAACATATATCCTGATACTCTGAAAAATTGTCCCATGGATATGGAATAATTGTCTATTTACCATTAGAGAGAGAGTGTGTGTGGTGTGTGTGTGTGCGCGCGCATGTATTATTTAAAAATACACACCAACAGCACAAGCAACAATAATAAATAAGTAAATTAGACTTCATCAAGATTAGAAACATTTGTGAATCAAAGAACATTATTGAAAAACTGAAAAGACAACCTGTAGGATGGAAAAAAATATTTGCAAATTATATATCTGATAAGAGTCTAGTTTCTAGAATGTATAAAGAATCATTACAACTCAACAACAAAAGGTTGTTTAAACAATTCATTTAAAAACTGGGCAAAGGACTTGAATACACATTTCTCGAAGAAGATATACAAATGGCTAACAAGCACATGAAATTATGCTCAACATCATTAATTTTCAGGGAAATACAAATCAAAACCACAATGATGTACCACTTCACATTCACTAGGATGGCAATGATAACAATGATAATGATAAGAAACCACAACAAGTATTGTCAAGGATGTCGATAAATTAGAACCCTCTTACATCGCTGATGGGAATGTAAAATGGTCAGCCACCCCGGAGAACAGTTTGGCAATTCCTCAAAAAAGTTAAACATAAAATTATCATACGACCTCACAATTCTATTCTTAGGCATATACCCAAAAGAATTGAAAAAAGGTACTCAAACAAGTACATGTACGTACGTGTTTTTAGTGGCACTGTTCACAACTATAAAAAAGAGGAAACAGCCCAAATGCCATTTATGGATGAACCTCAAAAACATTATGCTAAATAAAAGAAACTGAACACTAAAGGTGACATATCGTACAATTCCATTTATGTGAAATATTCAGAATATATAAATTGATAGAGATAGAACACAGATTGGTGATTACTGGGGCCTGGATAAATGGTTTTATTTTGGAGTGATGAAAATGTTTTGGAACTGGATAGAGGTGGTAGTTGCACAACACTGTGACTATACTAAATGCTACTGAATTGTTCACTTTAAAATAGTCAATTTTATGTTATGTGAATTTCACCTCAATAAATTATTTTCAAAACGTATGGTCCTGGTTCCATCTGGATAGCAATATTTAATTTACTTGATATAGACATTAAGTCTCCCAAAAATAAGTACAATGTAGAATGTGCACTTTGTTATGTATGAGTGATTACATAGAAATATCTATTACTTACACCCTACACCATCACTCAGTGCCGGCTGTCTATTTCTCTTTAGAGAATGAAGATGTTCTTTCCTTTTCAGGCACAGAGAAGATTTCCTGTATTGCAAAAAGATTAACCAATTTAATTTCTTATCTCAACCTCCAGTAACCACGGCATTCCCTTTTGGACAATATTCAAAACTCATAATAGGCACATTAGGATATTCAACATGATTTTCTTGATCAGTAAGTATTCAAATGAGGCATTTACAATTAATTATTGAATTCTTCTCACTAGGTATTCTTTGGGTCATTAAAGAAACAATCCCACCAGCTGTACCAAGGAATCCCATGGAGACGCGCGGAACTAGTACACACTGAGATTGGATGTCACTCTGAGGTAGAGCCCTGGAGGGCAGATTCAGCTTTAAATTCATGGACTTGGCCACCTCAGCATTTGCTCCAAATTGTCCATCACCACACATGCTCTGAGACTAAGTGAAGAGTGTGAACAGGTCAGTCATTTCTGTGCCTGTGGTCTCCATAAGCAGACAGTTATAATGAATCTCACATATTCCACATAAACCATTCCTTATTAAGGGTTGAAGTGTTGAATTGTATCCCCTTCAAAATTCATATGTTGAAGTCCCAACCCCTAGTACCTCGTAATGTGGTCTTGTTTGGAGACATATTGTTTGCAGAGATAATGACATTAAAATGAGGTCATTAGAGTGAGCTCTAACCCAATATATAACTGATGTCCTTATAATAAGAGGAAATTTGGACACAGAAATAAGCACGGAGGGAAGAGGAGGGAAGAGACATAGATAAAAGACGGCCGTCTACAAGTCAAGGAAAGAGGCCTGCGACAGATCCTTCCCTCACAGCTCTCAGAAGGAATCAGCCCTGAGGACACATTGATTTTGGACTTCTAGTCTCCAGAACTGTGAGACGATAAATTTCTGTTGTTCAAGCCACCCAGTCTGTATTACTTTGATATGGCAGCCTAGCAGACTAATACAGTTCCAAACCTCTTTCTCCCTTGTCCATTTTCCCTAGAGAGACTGGAGAAAAAAAAATCCTTAAATGTAATGCCCGTTTTTCTTAGCCCTCTTTATGGTAGAGGTGACAGAACATGGGTCAGTAATGATTGGTTTCTACTAAAAAGACATAAATATAAATTTAACTTGATTCAGCAGAATTAAAAGGAAAATCTTTTGGGAGAGCTTTATGGAAAATTTTTGCTGTCCTGGTAAAAGGAAGAGATGTCACTGGCTCCTGTTCTTTCTATTTTCTTCTTGCCTTGAACCAGACAGGTAATAAATAGTTAGGGGCTTTAGCAGCCATAGTTGACAGCATGAGGTGAGAGGCAGGAACATTAAGGATATTGGAGTGGTAATATAAAAATGTCCTTGATAATAATATCATTGAATAGTTGCATGAACACTTTACTGACTACTTGAGTATCCTTGATATAGATGAAAATTAATTCCTGATATAAAAATCACTGTTAGCTAGGCGCTTGTTAGCTACAGTCCATGGTTTTCCTGATACCTCCTCTTAGAATCTTTCTCCAAAGAAATAAATGAATATAAATCTTATTTCATTTTATTCTCTATTTTTACCTAACCGTATTTCATCACATCTTCTTTGTCATTCCTTCAGAAGCCTCTTCACATCCCACAAATAAATCCAAATGAATAAACATATCTATTTATTAAAGCTGAAAGAAAATACATCAAAATTATGGCAAGACTTATCCTTGTATATTGGAAATATGGTTACGTTGTTTTCCTTATGTATTCTGTATGTTCCAAGTTTTGTGTTTTTTTTTTAGAAACTATTTTCCATCAATCTTATTTTTATCTTTCGTTTGAGTCTGTGGAAGTACAGTTTAAGACCACTTAGTGGTTGTTTCTATCCACTCAGTGGTTTGAGCAGTGGGGGCTGCAGACCAGTCTTCAGTGATAGGCTGAGCGCTCTGCTCCAGGCTTCAGCAGGGAACTGCTTGATGGGTGCAGAGGGCACCTGCACACCTTCAGACCAACTGTGACTCCAGATTAAGGATGAGTAAACTCAGGAGCTAGAGCAGTACATTCACTCTGAAATTCCTCCTTGGTCACGGTCTTTTGGTGGTCCAGTGATTAAGATTCAGTGCTCTCATCGCTGCAGCCTGGGTTTGTTTCCCAGTCAGGGAACCACACGACCTGTCTATCAATTGTCATGCTGTGGCAGCTGCATGTTGCTGTGATGCTGAAAACTATGCAACCAGTATTTCAAATACCAGCAGGGTCCCATGGTGGATGAGTTTCAGTGGGGGCTTCTAGACTATGACAGACTAGGAAGAAGGATGCCATCCATTTCCAAAAAGATTGGCCATGAAAACCTATGAATAGTTGTGGAGCATTGTCTGACATAGTTCCAGAAGGTGAAAGGATGGAGCACTATGGCAGGGCAGAATTCCACTCTGCTGTACACAGGGTCGCTAGCAGTAGGAATCAACTACAACATGGCCTTTTTAGCAGCAGCCTACTCTTCCTTTTCAGTGTCTTCAGGATCTCTGTAGAAGTAGAGCTCAGGAACAACTTTCCACAGGTGTTCACTGGAGACAGTATCACACATGTGCAGAACTTCCCAGGCCAGCCCCCTTCACGTTAGACCTGCTGAGCAAGCTCCCTTGCTGTGGCACAGGATGGCAATGTCCACATAGCACAGCGGAAAGTCTGTTTCACAGAGAGCAGGTAGGCAGGTTAACATAAGATGCCTCTGTGAGAGGCTGGTTGTCATCTAGTAACCACAGGAAGTTGCAGCTCCTGGAAGGCTACCTGGATCTGCTTAATGAAGCTTCCAGAAGCGAAGCTGCCAGCAATAGGAGTGGCTCCAGTGGCAGCAGCAGCAAACTTCAGCACAGCTTGCTGGCTAGTATTTCTGGAGGATATGACACTGACATCAGTCAGGTTGTCAGTGGCAACAATGGCACAAGCTGCTAGCAGAAGCTTCTCCCAGGTTCTCTTCAGATTTGTGATGTAGATTCCATCACTTTTCCTTTTGTAGATTTACTGTTCCTTTGAAAGTCAAGTTTGGTGCCCCCTAAGTGGGTTTCTGCTGCAAGCAGTTTAAGGATATTCCCCTCCTTCATTTGTGGGACATCAAATTTCCAGACATTGTGAAAATTTCCCTTTAAGTTACAATGAGAACTCAGAACAACTCTGTATGGATCCTTTCTGAGGAAGGCTGCAAGTATGTTGATAAGTGGCATGTATTACTTTTAAAAATCAGAATAAAATAATTAATTTTATATTAAAAACCAAAGCAATGTTTATATTCTAAAATGGGTGCCGAAATAGCAATCACGAATTTAAATAGCTTTATTATATCAGATATGGATATTTGCTTAAATATTCATTTATCATTAAAATGTTTTCTATCGTGTTAAGAGTTACCTTCAGTTAAATATTGCACCTTTCCCCACTCAGATTTTGATGTAATTTTTCAAATGAGTATCCAGTTACCATAGCAATAAATGACATAGTAGTGCATAGATTAAATTGGAACGGAATCAAACACCAGATAAATTCAGAATTCATGCAACACTTTCATTTCAAACAAGTACTTTTTCTATCCCCACCGTCTTCGTAAATGGTAGTCAACACAAACAATCTGTCCTAAAAAATCGTGATCCTAAAATACGCATTTCTGGAGATCAGAATCCAACATAGTTTCTGAAAAAAGGTATGGTGAGATTTTACGTATCTTAATCATGGGTTTTTGACAAGCGGATAAATAGTTACCAGAATTCTGTGGCCACAGACAGCTGATCCTTTGTTTTTCTCTGGCAAAATCAAGTAAAAACTTGAGTAATTGTACATTGAATTAAATTAAGAGGGATAAATAATTATAATTGGAAATTTGTTTTCTCAGTCATGAGAATGTGTAAATGTATATACGTCATTCCCTTGGCATGGAGTTACTGCTTTTGCCTTTCCTCATGATTTTACCTTAGTGCACTTTGCAATAGGCAATATGTATTTTTAAGGATAATGATATATTCATTATGAAAAATGACTTTAAGTATCAGTGCAAAGCCTTGGTATATTTTCTTGTCCGCTTGGTTTTTGTGCATAAGCATGGTTTGATTAGCCATTTTATAAGTTTTGTGCAGTTACCAGTACAATTGATGCGAGCGACATAAGTGAGACAACAAACATTTACAAGTGAGTCGCCCAGGTCTTTGTAGGAGGAAATAGAGCCTTGGATTTCTTTTTATTCTATAGAGATGAGTGGAATGTCAAGTGCACACCAAAAGTTATTTATGAATTGATAATTTCTCTACTTAAAATGATTAGAAAACCTGAGTAAAAGCTTTGAATTAAGACAGTTTTAAAAAACCTATAAACTGGCTTTATTTCATTTATAAAATTTGCAATTCTTAGCTTAGAAGACCCCTAAGAGGGAAGAAAAATCAGCTTTGAGTTGCAGCAAAACAATTTCCTCCATTTTATTCTCTCAACACCAAGCATTTTTTGCTACCTGTGTAAATAGTAAAAGCTTTGGGAAAGTTGATAAACTTATGAGTTTCCTTAAATATTTCACAAAGAACTGAAATCAATTTTAATTGATGACTATTACTTTGTTACAGTTACACATTTTTCATTTATCAAGAGCTGTTGAAAAAGCTCTTGAAATGATTTAATGCTTAATGGTTGACTAAACGATGGGTCTTTTCCACTCTCCTAACAAAAGGCTACAGGGTACTGTGAAAAGTTCAGGTTCCCAGGGTACTTTCCCCTCAAGCAAACAGTGTTTCCAGAGAATAACTGAGATCCCCAGTGGCTTGACTGGTTGAACTTCTAGTCATCTTTTAGCCACAAGTCACGGGGATATTGGCAAACATTGTTCAGTACCAAAAAAAAAAAGTAATAATCTTTATAAGAATGTCTATACACGATTAAACCTGTAGGGTCTCAAGAAACACAAAGTGATTGTGAATATAGGTCTCCTGGGTTAATAGCTGGGAATCAAGTGCATTCGGAAGTCCAGCAGGAAGGGGCTGATAAGAAAAATTCTTTGTTCCCTTGCATACAGCAATACTTAAGATAAAACTCAAGTACATTTTAGAGTGTGTCCAAGTCTATCTTGAGAATAAAACACGGAGTGAATATTGAAAAGAATAGCAGGAAAGCATTACATTTTTTTTTTGTCACTAAGCTAAATATTTGTAGTTCAAAAATAAATTGTTTTCTAGTCATTTTAAGGACTCTCTAGTTTTGAGCTCCCATTGACATATGGGAGCAAATGTCAGATGTCTCCTAAAATAGCCACACCTAATATAATAAACATATTTATAAAGACGAAAAAGTCATCATATTAAATGTGACTATTAGAATTATTTTCTATGTGAAATAAGCTATGTGCTTGAGTGGGTGGGTTAATGTATCATGTTATCTCTTTTATTTTACTCATTTGAATTGTAAAACTAACACATGTTATCCCATATTCCTGATATAACCAAAATCGTGTTTAGCCCTTTTTGTTGTTGTTGTTTACTTACACTTATACAATTTTTTGTGTTCTATATAATTTTACAAACAAGATTGTACTTTATATATGTGGGAATAAATGAAGACCAACCAAATGAGAACAGAGAATATTTATTTAGAACTAGCTGTAGCAAGGGAGTCAGCCACCACTGCATGTGTTTTGGCGACTCAAAGGCAGGCAGAGGAGGGTGAAAGCTTTCTAGTGGAAAAAAATGAAGGCTTCAGGTATATCCTGATTGGAGGCTGTGGGCAGGAGGAAGCTGTACGTAAGCAAGCTAACTAGAAGCGGGACATCCTATGTGCTTGGTTAAGAGTGACTATTTCGTGTTCTCTGGTTTGTCCTAAGTCGGAAGTGGGGACAAAACTTAGGAAAACTGTCAGTTTTAATGAGGTTCTGGCTATTTGACTTCCTGGACCCATAGAGATAGCAGTTTAACTTCCTACAAGCCTGACATAAATAGCAGCTTAACTATCTACAGCCAGATAATGGGTTGGTTTCCCGGGTGCTGGTTGCAGGTCAGATTTCCATCAGTATATATATAAAACGTATATATATTCTCTGGCCATTGTCCATTTGTTTATCCAGTCTCTCATAGATTACTCAATAACTTGATATTTTCACTTAAAGGTAAATCATTGCCAGAACTGGAAGTCAATGCATGTCTATTTTCCCCATCCTTTATAATAGCTGCATAATATACCATAGTAAAAATAGACCAAAATGTAGTCAACTGTTTTGAAGGACATTCAGATGGCTTTCAGTATTTTGTTATTTCAAATAATACTGCAATAAATATCCTTAACTAAGAGTCTTAACTTAATGGTATCATTAATGATATTGGTCAAATTCCCAGAATTCAAATTGCTGAGTCAGAGGCTATGTTTATTTGAAATTTTAATACATACAAATGCATCATTTTAAGTGCTTTTAACAAAGCCCCTAAAAAGACCATCCCTGTTAAAAGCTAAAACCCCTGATGCCCTAGCTTTTGATCTCTAGACATCAACAGATTAGATGATAGATTTTCATTTCAAGGTGGCAAAATAAGCACACCTGGCAAGTCCACAGCATCCCGTTCCTAAAAGTCACACTCATAAAAAGCAAATGGTACAAAAGAATTTTGAGCAATCATCGGCAAACAGAAATTGAAGAGGGAAATTTTAGCCCAAAAGATGTTGCTAGTTTAGAAGGGATATTGCTGCTGTATGGAAAAGTAGGAGGAGGTCCCGGAGGAATTTCCTGGAGCACCCTGATAGTTTGACCTCTGTTAAATACCTCTTGGGACAAACAACAAAGATCCGTGTATCTGTTTCCAGGATGCAGCATGAAAAAGTGAGCTTATATCAGAGATTCAGGGAAATACCTGGTCATCTGACAACGAATGCGAGAGACGAATGAGGAGCATTATAGATAACTAGATGTTCGGTCAGTGTCTCATTCTGCATTTTATCCATTCTTACTGAGAAATGGCAGAAATTAAGGCCATTGCTGGAGCTGGTGAGTTGTGCAAAGATTATAAAACACCGTCTAACAGGAAATTTCATCTACTAAGATGAATACACAATTCCTTCTCAACACTTGCAGAAAGTCAATGCAATTAAACAGAAAGACCAAACAAAATTGGGGCAAACTTACACACATGTGGAAACAAAAATAAGAGAACAATATTTCAAAAAGTTAAAAGTAATGTTTTTAGAGTGACAACATATTTTATTCAACAATAAGACTAAGTAGATACAAGGAAGAACCATAAAAATAATAAAATTGCTGACATTGATAGGTACAATATGGACATGGTTGTAGAGTGAATGAGAAAGCTAGAAAATAAAAGGAGAGAAATCGTGAAAGAAAAGTTGAGACTTGGAGAAGAGGTCTAGAAGTTACAAAAAAATCATCTAAATGGAGCTTCAAAAGAATAATATATAATGGAGGTCAGTGTTTAAAGAGATAAAAAAGGAAATTCTTCTATAAGAAAAGAAAGATCTGCAGGAAAAAAGGACACACTCATTGCTGAGCAGGATTTACAAAACCAAAGCAAAGCAATGCAAACAAAAAATAGAACAAAATAAAAAAATCCAAACCACTTGGTTCCAAACATATATATATACATCTGAAATTTCAGAACATGTAGGTTAGAATGAAAATCCTAATAGTTTCTGGAGAAAGTAAATTGTAAAACCCAGAACTAATGATTACAGTTAATTTATGCAATTTGTTTGCTGGGATGCTGATACATAATGTGCTATGCAGGATGGTGTATTTTTACGTCCCCCTGAAGGGGCTGGTCTGCATTACACCTCACAGTCCCTGCTCCAGGAGATGTGCTTCTATCTCTCTGGCAGCCTGTCCTTTTCACTCATTTTTAAGCTTCAGTTGATCTGCTCTTCTGAACTTTGACTCAGTACCCCATTTTCTGTCTTATCTCCTTCCAAACAGATCCTTCCTCCAAAGACTTACTGTTCACTAACATTACTCTTCAGGATTGGCCTTATGAACTGTGCCCATGGCAACCCCTACAGGCACAGCATGGCCTTCCTGAAAATGACCTAGTCCCTGCCTGCAGCCTTCTGGCAGTCTGCTCTCAAGACATTTATGTCCTGAAGGCAAAGGGAGAGATTTTAGAATACTTGAAGCTCATATTTTAAACCTTCATAATGGTTTGTAGCTCTTTAAAATTTGTATAGTGTCTGAGCACATTTAAAAGATATTTGTGTTGTGTCTGAACACATTTTTAAAAGTGTATGAGTTATACTAATACATTCTCCTCGAATAAATTAAAATATTACAGATAAGGCAAAAATGTATAGTTGGCTCCCATCCTCAATTTTGGTTCCTTTTCCCATTCTTAGAGTTACCAATCATCTCAGTTTGGGGTGTATCATCCAGATCTTTTTCTCTATGGAGTGATCTGCATATATCTATAAAGAAATATGGTATTTCTGATGCGTTTTTAAAATATAAATAGTATCCAACTGTATATTTTGTCCTGCAATTTGCTTTATTCACGCCAATACCTTATTTGTGAACATTTAGATTGTTTCAAAATGTTCATTTTTATAAACAAGTCTGCATGCACATTAGTAAACATTGTGAATGTGTGTTATTTTAGAGTAGATGAGCAGTAGCAATCTTGGGTGACAGGACCCACATGTGTGAATTTTCATAGATAGTGCTAAATTCTCCTGCAGGATGACTGTATAGATTGACTTTCTTATTAGCAGTGGAAGAGAGGACTCATATCCTCCAACTTTCAAAGACACTGCTTGTCAATCTTTTAAATGCATGCCCATTCATCGGGTGAAAAGTAAAATCTCCTTTTAATCTGCATTTACTGTTTTATCACATTTTCTTGTGTATCCTTATACCTTTTCACAGGATTGAACATAAAATCAATAAAATATGCAGTCATATATCTGTAAATACCCTGAAACCTGAAAGCCATGGATTGTTTCCATATACTTAGAAGTAAATTAAGGTTTTATTATTTTTTTTATGAGGTTTTCCATCAAGATTCTCTCATCCATGGGTAAATGAGGGAGTGGTCTACCCACAATAAACAACATCTTGTATACTCATCAAAAAAACATTCAAATTATAGAGCCAAATTTAAGCACAATAAAGGTAAATTTAAATATCTGGTCCATAAGTTCCAAAAGTAGTGGGCAACATTCTGTTCTGACCCATAAACACTCGCATTCCAGATCATATTTGCTTATATTTGCATTACTGACATTTTATGATTTGTTTTCTGATTGTTTTTTCTGTCTGTCTTTCCTCTCTTTCTCATTTCTTTCTTTCAAATGTGTTATTTGAACATGTTTTAGGATTCCATCTTAATTTATTTATACCATTTTTTGGTCTGTTGCTTTGTGTAGTTTGTTTAGTGGTTGCTCTGGGTATTATAACATGCAAATGTGAATTATCACAATCTACTAGTATCATCATTTAATCAGTTCAAGGGGAGTGTTAAAAACTTACTTCCATTTAGTTTCCTTTATTCTTCCAATTTAAAAAATATAATTGTTTCAAGTATTTCCTCTGCAAACATTGAGTGATACAAAAGATGTTATAGTTTTTATTTCCACCATCAAATATGATTTAAGAGAATCATCAGACTAATAGGCTATTATATGTACATCTATTTTTCACCATCCCATTATTCTTTTCTTTTTGAAGTTTCATGCCTTCTGTTATCATTTCTTTTCAGTGGCAGATCTTCCTTTAGACATTCTTTAAAGGTAGAGCTGTTTGCAGCAAATTTTCTTAGTTTCTCTTCATCTGAGAACGTCTTTCCATTCATTCCTGACAGTTTTTCCAGACACAGAATTCGCATCTGGCAGTTCTTTTCTTTCCAAACGTGAAAAATGGTATGCTAATTCCTTCTGGTCTCCATAGTTTCAGATGAGAAATTGGAACAAGAATTCAATTCAAATGAGAAATTTAAGTTGGTATCTCCTTGGTTGCTTTTAAAATTTTTTCATTGTCTTTACTTTTCAGAAATTTAATTATGATGTGTCTTGGCATGGATTCCTTTGTGTTTATCCTATTTGGGTTTGCTCAGCTTTTGAATCTGTAGGCTATGTATTCCACCAAATTTGGGAATTTTTTAGCCATTATTTGTTCAAATACCCAAATTCTTTCTCCTCTCTTTCTGGGACTCTAATAATATGAATGTTAGATTTTTTTTGTTTTTTGAGGAAAATTAGCCCTGAGCTAACATCTGCTGCCAATCCTCCTCTTTTTGCTGAGGCAGACTGGCCCTGAGCTAACATCCGTGCCCATCTTCCTCTACTTTATATGTGGGACGCCTACCACAGCATGGCTTGCCAAGCGGTGCCATGTCTGCCCCCGGGATCCGAACCCATGAACCCCAGGCCGCCCAAGCGGAACGTGTGCACTTAACCGCTGAGCCACTGGGCCGGCCCCTGAATGTTAGAGTTTTAGTTGTTGTGCCACAGTTTCCTAAGGCTCTGTTCAATCTTTTGGTGGGAAGAAGGTGATGTCTGTTTTCTTTCTGTAGTTCATAATGAGTAAATTCCATTGCTTTGTCCCCAAGTTTCTGGATGCTTTGTTCTTTCAAGTCCCCTTTACTACTGAGTCTATCCAGTTAGTTTGCTATTTCAGTGAGTCCATTTTCAGTTCTATAATTCCTATTTGGTTCTTTTAAGTAATTTCTATAATAGAGAGTGACAAAACTGTTAATATTTCTATTTTTTTCACTTGTATTGGCAATTTTTAATTACTTATTGAAACAATTTTATAACGGCTGCTTTAAAATTTATGTCAGAAACTTTGAACATTTGATTCATCTCAGTATTGGCATCAGCTGATACTCTTTTCTCATTCAAGCTATGCTTTTCCTATCATGGTATAATACGTGATTTTTGGTTGTATTTTGGACATTTTCATATATGTTAGGAGACTCTTGATCTTATTTAAATCTTTTATTTCAGTAGGAAGTCTCTGTTTAGGTTATGGCTTACTTTTCTGGGCTGTATTCCAGTAAGAATTTAGTTTTCTATTCTTTTGCAATGTTAAGCTGTCTGCTTTGTTTTTCTGGCTCTGTTCAAATTCCCACTGAATTCTTGCTGGAGTTACCTTGGGGATGAAAGGTGCTTCCATGGACCATTGGGTGGGGGACACTGGATTCAGGATATGGAGAGTGCTTCCCCTGGCTTATTCTCTAATCACCCAGTGCCAGTGGGTATCCTATTCTATCTCTGCACTGCCTCCAGGGCAGGGGAGCTAGGCTTCCTTTTCCAAATCTGTGCCCAGAGAGAGCAAACTTCTCCTGTTTCTTTCATTTCTGCCTTTTGTTTTCACATGCCTGTTGGCAGTTCCAGATTGTAGCCCTCTCTGGTGTCCAGTCTAAGATATATGAAATATAAAATGAAAATCCAAGAAATTCTCTGTGGTGTCATTCTTCAAGTCTTTAGGTTCCTTGCCAGTCCAAGTTCTTCTCTCCATCTTTTCAGTCTTTTAATTGTTGTCTGTAAAATAGTTTCTAATGTATTCATTGTATTCAAAGGAGAGGGGAAGGAAAAGCTGAGTCTATGTCATCTTGTCCCCTGAGTTACTTTTTACGATTTGCAATATACTCTCGTGTCTATCTCACTTGTTTCTCACTAAAGCCCTGTATGGTTTGCTCTTGGGAAGGTGTAACTCTTCTCTATGGGGTAAAATTAAAAAGTCTTGCATCTAGCGTGCACGTATCTAACTTCTCGGTAGTGAAAAGTTAAAAAACAAGCTTCTGCTATAAGATAAAACAGCCTAAAACTTAGTGGCTTAAAAATATCATTGATTCAGCTCATAATTCTGTGGGTGAATTGAACCATTCTGATTTGGGCTACCTTGGCTGGTCTCTCCTGGACCTGCTAAAATGTCTGTGTTACTCTTTAGATTTCAAAGCTCTAGAATGGCCTCACTCACATGTCTTGCAGTTGCTGGTTGTTAGTTGGTGTGATGGAGACGATGAGGTCACATATCTTCTTGTAGCAGGCTAGCTCAGGCTTCTTCCCATTGTAGTGGAAGGAGTCCAAGCAGAACAAGAGAAGGCAATGAAAAGCACTTTTCAAGTCTCTGTTTGCCTCATGTTTGTTTCTGTCCAATTATTCAAAGCAAGTCACAAGGCCAAGCTAGAGTCAGTGTAGGAGGTGACTCCTCAAGGGTGTGGATGTAGGGAGAGGAAGAATTTGAGGCCATTGAACAATCTACCATGGCCCGATCAAGTTCTGACTCATACACAATCATAAGTTAGCTCAAATTTGCATACTTTTACAATTTCTAACATCTATCATGTCTATTACCTCATTTGTTTCTCATAAATATCTCACGTTTGCCATGTGGGAAGGCATAATTGTGCTTGATATAAAATTCAATATGTTCATGGCTAGCCCAAATACAACTAACTTATGTTAACAAGTTTGATAGACATTATATTAGGGCACTTTCCAGGTTCTATGAGATGTTAAGTATAATGTAAGACCTGATGTTTTAATTCTTTGTTACTGCTTTCAAGCTATAATGGGCATCTGTTAGTTCTTTTATTCTAGGCTCTGTTGAGAAAGTTCATGTCTGTCTTAATCACATTTTCCTTGGCTTTATAAATGATGAATATATCCTCTGTGCAGATAGAAAGAATTCTTAGTTGTAGTTTCTTCTTATATAAGCGACTCTTAAATTTACTGATCATATTTATTGCTTGATGCAAAACCATTATAAGTTTCATTATGTCTTTTTTGAGAGGCAGTTATGACAATATAAGCTTACATGTTTAGATTTGTTATAACTTATTTGGAGGTTAGGAGAACATTGTCTTGGTATTGTTATTATTATCTGTATTTTATTCTTTTGAAAATATCATTTTTAATGTTGCGTGTCTTGGAAATCATTGGTCTAACAATTGTAATTTTAAAAAGTCACTTCCAGCTGTTCTCTAGAGTTAAAATTGATAGTTTAGCATCCATTATTTCATAAAAATTATTTAGATGTCCTCTTAAATATATCACACAACAACAGCAGTAACAGAGGCTTATACCCTCTTTGTCAGCTCCCTTTCTTTGATATCTTTGTGAGTTCTTTTCATAGCTTATCCTCAACAGCTAGTAACTACTCAGATGAGCTTAGTGTCATCTGCAAACTTGCATATTCCATTTTTCACACCCTCTTTTAGATTAATTATTACGTAAGTAGCTGAACTACTTTATCAAAGTGTGAAACTACAGACAGTGTTTATTCCAAGGTACACTACTGCAAACAATTCTCCATCCAAAAAATTGATAAGCTACTCCTTCTCTTTGTTTGTATTATGTAGGTGTGTATCTGCAAAAATACCTGTCCTCTAACATTCAGTTGCAGAGTGGAGGGAAGTAATGTTTGGTAAATGTACGAGAGAGTTTGATACATTACCAAAGGCTTACAAAACTTCATAATTGACAGCTATCCTTCTATTTTTTGCCTATTCATTCATTTTTCCTATTGGAGAACTCTGGTGAGGAAGGATTTATACTGTTTTTACTCAGAGTAACAAGGTGCCATGTCTTCTACCCACCCCCTCCTGTATAGGTTATGCTTCCTTAAGTGTGCAATGAACCACTCTACCTTATATATTGCACCAATCTGTTAGGCATGCAAGTGAGAGTTACTGATCTGAAATTCTAAATCATTCCACAATGCTTTTTTATGGGTGGTGTCAAAACATAGGCAAAGACAAATTAAATAAAACCACCAATATCATCTATAATGTTAGAGCTCAGGACAAGCAGCAACAGGCATAAATATATCAGTACCTTCTAATACACTTTTTCTTAGTCATTAGTGTTAGTGACACCACCAGTGTCAGACTAGCCATACCTCACTGGCTAATTGAAACATAAGATGCAAGAAGTTTCTTTTAATGGTGAATACCTAAGTTTTCTGGAATCTTTATTTATGCCAGCGATTCTCACCTGGGGGACAATTTGCTCTCTTTGGGACATTTGGCAATGTCTGGAGATATTTTTGGTTTTCATAACTTGGGCATGGGTGCTGCTATTGCCATTCTAATGGATAGGGGCCAGGGATGCTGCTAAACATCCAACAGCGCACAGCTCAGCCCCTTACAGCAAATTATCTTGCCCAAACTGTCAATACTGCCAAGATCGAGAAACACTGGTTTACACACTGGTTTTGATGAGTATCCTGTTCTGCATATGCTTGCACAACATGTGAGGAACATATGTTTTACAATGTATCCTTATAAAAAATATATGATTTCACTTTTATCTTTATTTCAATCTGATTATTATTACTGAAACAAGCATTGCCTTGTAGTGTGTTACCTTTAGACAACTCCCACAAGTTCTTTTCGTTTTCCCATGACTCCTAGATTCCGTTTTAATGAAAATACTACTCATCGCACCTCAAAGAATTGCAACGCTTGCTAGTAGTGCATGTTCATGATAAATCTACATTCAGGATAAATGTGATAAATCTGATTCTGAAATTATCCCCATGAACATACAGTGTTTCATAGCAGGCATTGCACTTGGAATCCCCAGTCCACAGCTTCTTGAGCTGCATAAATACAGTACAGAAACAAATCCAACCAGAATATCAGAATTTCAAAGCAAATAATTATTTCCAAGAAAATGTGACCAAAGGTAGAATAATTGAGAGGTATAAATTATCAGATGTCTCTTAGGTCCACTGCTTTAATTCATTTAGACCACATTTAATTTCTTCCAAGCTAAGGCATATGAGGAAATGCTAATTTACGTGGACTCTTTAGCAGTAATATTCATTAAGACTATTATAGTTCATTGCAATGTCAAAAGAAACTCTTTTTTTTCCTTGTACAAGCCACTACGTATTAATGAGAAACTTACTGACCCTCCCTTTTTTCTGTGTGTGACCCATGGAACAAGAATCACTAGGATAAAATCAGCAATTTCACAGTTCTTGTTCTCTGTCAAACAACTACACACTGACACATCCTTCAGGTTTGATTCATTAGGTGAGTTTTTCATATGTAAGGCTAATGTGCTATGACTTTTAGCTCTCAGTAAATTTAATCATCGCACCATTTACGTGTGCTTATTCACTTTATTTCACTTTACAGGAGACATATGTGCTTTAAAATATAATGCCATATGTGCATGGAATCAGAGAATTTTAGAGCTTGAGATCATTTAGTTTCAATCTTGTCATTTTACAGAGTAGAAACTGAGGCCTATGATGAATGCCAGACTGCGAATTAATGAATCAGACTGAATTGTAAGTTTCTAACTCACTGGTAAATTCTCTTTGTGCTACCACTTTGCTCTCATTATATGATCCAAAATTAAATTCAAGGTTGATTTTATAACACGATTATTCTTTTCTTACCAAGAACTTTCAAATAACCATTTTTCATTACAGATTATAGTTGGTAACTAAACATTCTCACTAGTAAATAAGAGTTTAATCGAAAGGTTTTTTAAAATGATCTATTATTTTATACAAATCATTCTTTACAGTATCAAAAGCACCTTAGGAATAACTACAATCTTAGTTCGGTAAAGGAGTAACGAGCGTATGGTGGATTTTTTTTAAAAAACATTCTACTACTTAATACTTTTGCAACTTTGGGCAAGTCACTGAGCCTCAGTTTCCTTACCTGGAAATAATAAAAAACATTTAATTATCCATGAACCTCATTGATAATGTTAATGAAATAAGGGAAAGTAAATGAGATCACCTTTATAAACTACAAACACCAGATTTATGTAAGTTAATCTTATCATATTATTACAACATTTTTTGCTCAGACCCAAAGCCAATGTCTTCATGCCTCTATTAATCTACTTTTCCTATTTCTTTGTTTTGTTATTTGAGCAATCACAATTGATGTTCCTAACTAATGTATATAAATACATTAAAATATTAATAGCAGCTGATTAAACTTTACACAAGATTTTTTTTAAAAAAATAGACTTTATTTTTTTAAAGCAGTTTTTAGTTCAGAAAAAAACAATGGAAAGTACTGGGAATTTCCTTATCTCCCCTATCCCCACAGATCCTCAGCATCCCCTACTACCAACATCCCCCACCAGAGTGGTACATTTGTTACAATCAATGAACCTACACTGAAGCATCGTTATCATCTAAAGTCCATAGTTTACATTAGGGTTCACTCTTGATGATGTACAATCTACGGGTTTTGACAAATGTATAATGACATGTACCCACCATTACAGTATCATATAGAATATTTTCACTACCCTAAAAATATCTGTATTCCTCACCCGTAGCCCCTGACAACCCCTGCTCTTTTTAGTGTTTCCAAAGTTTTGCCTCTTCAAGATGTCATACAGTTGGAATCATGCAGTGACCCTTTTAGA
Source organism: Equus quagga (assembly GCF_021613505.1). NCBI lineage: Eukaryota > Metazoa > Chordata > Mammalia > Perissodactyla > Equidae > Equus > Equus quagga. The sequence goes on from NC_060267.1 coordinate 112,808,404, forward strand.
ATGTGGCCCTTTTAGAATGGCTTCTTTCATTTAGCAATATGCATTTAAGGTTCCTCCTTGTCTTCTCCTGGCTTGATAGCTCATTTCTTCTTATCACTGAATAATACCCCATTGTCTGGATGTACACAGTTTATTTATCCATTCACATACTGAAGGACATCTTGGTTGCATCCAAGTTTTGGCAATTAGGAATAAAGCTGCTATAAACATCCATTTACATGTTTTTGTCTTTACATGAATTTTCAACCTCTTTGAGCAAATGCCAAGGAGCACAACCTCTTTAAGTAAATACTAAGGAGCAAATACCAAGGATTATATGGTAAGAGTATGCTTAGTTTTGTAAGAAACTGCCAGACTGTCTTCCAAAGTGGTTATACCATTTTGCATTCCCACCAGTGATGAAATAGAGTTCCTGTTGCTCCACATCCTCACCAGCAGTTTGTGCTGTCAGTGTTGGATTTTGGCCATTCTAATTCAATGAGTGAGATCTCATTGTTGTTTTAATTTGCAGTTTCCTAATGCTATATGATGTGGAGCATCTTCTCATCTGCTTGTTTGTTATGTGTATATCTTCTTTGGTTAGGTATCTGTTCAGGTATTTGGCCCATTTTTTAATCGGGTTGTTTGTTTTCTTATTGTGGAGTTTTAAGAGTTCTTTGCATGTTTTAGATAATAGTACTTTATCAGATGTGTCTTTTGCAAAATATTTTTTCCCAGTCTGTGGCTTGTCTTTTCATTCTGTACACATTGTCTTTCACAGAGCAGTTTTTAATTTTAATAAAGTCCAGCTTATCAATTTAGTGATGAGAGGGACAGCCTTTCCTTGCACCTGAAGTTAGTGGGAAAGTTCAAGTTTATCACCATTCAGTATTACGTTAGATGTATGTTTTTGGATAAATATTCTTTAGCAAGTTGAAGAAGTTCCCCTCTATTCCTAGTTCACTGAGAGTTTTTATCATGAATGTGTGTTGGATTTTATCAAATCTATTTAAATGATCTATGAGATCTATTAAAATGATCATGTGATTTTTCTTTTTTAACCTATTAATGTGATGGATTACATTGATTGACTTTCAAAGGTTGAACCAGACTAGCAAAAATGGGATAAATCCCACTTGGTTGTGCTGAACAATTGTTTTTATAGTTTGTTGGACTTGATTTTCTAATATTTTGTTAAGGGTTTTACATCTATGTTCATGAGAGATATTGGTCTATAGTTTTCTTTTCTTGTAAGGTCTTTGTAATGACCTGTAATGTCTTTTATTGTAATGTCATTTGAAAAGCATGTTCATGGGTGAGTTATTTACTATTTCTAAGAATTAGCTAACCCTGAGGGAGACAGTCCCTCCAGAGGCAGCAAGGCCTCAGATGTCAAAGCATCAGAAATACAGAACATAAAAGACATAGTTAATATACCTCTTTTGGTCTTCATTGTTTTTTGATTTGTTAAGTAATTGTTTGCTTTTTTCATTATTCCACTTGTCCCCTACCCCTTAGATAATTTAGAAATTTCATATTCTAGGTCTACTCTTTAGTGGTTACCTTTAAAACACTTAACGTGCTTCTTAATAAAAGTCTGAACCAAATACTTTAATTACCTCCTGAACTCCCATAAGAGTCTGAGTTTCACCTTCATGTTGATGTTTGTCTAAGTTTTGTTCTCCTCATGACTTGCCCTGTTAATATTGCCAGATGCCTTCTCTCATTCTCAACTTTGCTGTTTGCTTGTGACTCACTATTCTTCACTCTAGTTTCAGCTCACTTATCTCAGATACTGTGAGCCCAGAAATGCATTAAAGAGACTCTTTTATGAAGGGCTGAATGTTTTTGAAGGAGGAAGGTCTTTCATAGTAACTAAGCCACTGTATTGTTGAAGTCCCAGTCATTACAATTTAAAAATTTCCTGTAGCGAAAAGCAAGGGTCACCACAGTGAATTATTTCTCAATCTCAAAAATCAGCAGTTTCCTATAAGGGGGTGTGTCAACAGCATGTGAACTGCGGTGATGAGACTCCACACCTCCAGTGGCAGTCAAGAAGGAGCTCAAAACTCTGCAAACCTTGGCATGTTCCCTACCTTCTCCTTCTTCCTCCCTCACTTTCTGCTTTGAGACAATCATGACCGTCCACTATTCTCCCTGTTTATATCAGTCACAAAAAGAAGCCTAGCACTCCCAAATCACTTCTTATCTCCTTTACTTTAATCTAAACCCTGCTTTGCACATTTGCACCTTCCAATGTCTTCTATTCTCTCCTAACTTCTGAAGCTTTAAGATCAATCATGAGCAAAATGTCCTATACCTGCAATGCCTTTCAGAATGTTTGCTTTTTAACTCCCTTAGTCAAAGAGAGCCTGGCTACCTATGCCTCAAGGTACTGCTTCCCCTGAAGCCTTAAGAAGTAGTGGCTTTTTTCTTTCTATATCCCCTATTCTTGTGCCTAAAAGTGCGATTGAGGTCCTTCTTGTTCTTCATTGCAACTTTCCAGATGTTTTTCTATCTTTTCTCCCTAAACTCTCCAAATTTGAATATCACACCATCAGATTCAGCCAGGACTCTCCCATGAAGACCGCAAGCACCCACCCACATGATGGCATTTGTGCTTGCTGTTCTTCCTGCCCACTTATTCACACAGCTTGCTGACTGGCCCCCTTCAGGCCTTTGCTCAAATGCCATCTTCTCGGGAAGGCCTTTCTAGGCCACCCTTTAATAGACTGAACCTAACTCTCCCTTTTTCCTTTTCCTTCTTAACACTTATTACTATCCAATATAAGATATATTTTACATATTTATTTTATTTATTTTCTCTATCAACTGTCTAGAATATAATCTTCATAAGGGTAGAAATTTCTGTCCTTTTAAAAAATGCATTTTAAATCCCCAATAGCTAGTATAGTGACTGCTGCTTAGTAGGCACTCAATAAAAATATTTAAATGTACGACAATGAAAAGCAGAGTGTTTACCTAGATACCACTGAGGAGGAAAATCTTGAACTGACCGTTAGGGGGTTTTTTGCTTCTTTTGCTTGAATTATATCATTACTAGCTTAAACCAAAGTCTTTCCAAGCTGTTGAGCTTTCCTATTAGAGACCATACTTCTGTTTCCTTTTAATTTCTGTGTGTCTTGAGCCATGTCATACTAAGTGGTAATACCGCCCCCATACTGCCTCCATTTGTTTTACCCAGCAAACATCAAAGAAAAGGAATTTTCAAAAAATTTCCACAATCCTCTTTAAGCTAAAGATAAAAAGGCCATAAAGGAAACCTCCCTCCTAATTTCCAGGTTTGTGACAGTCTAAGAATCTACACTCAGGATACGTCAGAGATAAGAATAGAATAGACATGTCTTATTTTTGCTCTTGAGAAACTGAGCAGAGCTAGTCAAGGTGAATTGCTTCTAAGGGCAAATGAATTTTGACAAAAATTATTTGTACTTTTAACATTTTAAAATCTAATATTTATATTAAATTTGACTTTTCAATAAGGTTTTCCAGTCTTGTACATCTTAGACAAATTCCACATTTAGAAAAGATATAATGAAAATAATTTGCATACAATTGTTGTTAAAAAAAGAGAGATTCTTCAACACATTCAAAGTAAATGTAGAACTGTTTTTAGATATATTTCTTTTTCTCTTAGCCAATTCAGTGGACAACCTTGACAGTAAAGGAGATTCTAATATTATTTCTCCTAGCAGAAATGTTTTTGGTCAGATCAAGTCTCCATTTCTGTATTTCTGCTCTTCAATTCAATGGTTTCTTGACCTGTTTACAGGATAAAATAATTTTGTATGTTGGAGGGAAAACATCTAAGACAAGACATTCAATGCTGGGAACCATAATTTAAGAGAAACTCTGTCAGAATAGGATATATCCTTCATTACAGCATATGGTTAAATGAACAGCTTCTATAGTCAGGCAGACCTTGACTCAAGCTGCACCTCCAAATTTTGCTCTATTTGTAATTTTGGGTAAGTGATATGAACACTCTGAGTTTCAGAGGGCTTAAATTTATAAAATGGAGACAATAGGAGGACCTGATTTATTGTGGTGGTGTGATAATTAAATGAGAAAATATACGTAAATAAGTAAATGTACATACAAAACCTAGCATATTTCTCAATAAATGTTACTTAGAGTTGTTGTTGTAATTGTTTCCTGGGCAGTGAGAAGATGCAAAACTGCACCACGAAGTGATTACAATAACTGATGTGCTTACTGATTCAGAAGAGACATTATTGCTGCCTTCACACATTCTAAAGGTCGTCTTGTAGAAGATGCATTAGACCTATTCTAGAAGTTTCAGGAGGCATAATAAGCAATGTTGGGTAAAATTTAACTAGAGAAATATTGGACTTAATATCTGGAATAGTGCAGTAGGTAGAATAATGGCTAGATGTCTATGCCCCAATCTCTGTTACCTGCGAATATGTTGTGTTATATGGCTGGGAATTTAGACTGCAGATGCAGTTAAGATTGCCAACCAGCTGATCTTAAGATAGCACGGTTTTCTTGGATTTTCCATTTGGTCTGAATGTAATCATAATGGTCCTTAAATATGGAAGAGGGAAGCAGAAGAATCAGTGTAAGGGTTATGTGACGTGAGGTAGACTTGTCCAGCTATTGCTGCCTCTGAAGTTGGAAGGCGATTGTGAGCCAAAGAATACAGGTGGCCTGTAGAAGCTGGGAAAGTAAAGAAAATGGATTCTACTCTGGAACCTCCCGAAAGGAATGAAGCCCAGACAACACCTTGATTTTAGTCCAGTGAAACTCTATGCAGACTTCTGACTCCTAGAACCATAGGATAATAATGTGTTGTCCTAAGCCATAAAGTTTGTGGTAATTTGTTGTAGCAGCCACAGGAAACTAGCAAAAAGAGTGTTTTAAAAATATGAGCTATACAAAATAGAAGATAATGATTCCCTCAAAACTGGAGCTTCAGAGAATGTACGTTGTTTCTGGGGCAAAGTGTTCTTGAGAAAGATTCACACATGACATAAACAGTTTCATTATATGAAGCTGAGATTTGTTTAACAGAAAGCTATAGTAAGAAAATCATACTAATTCATTCTTTGACACATGGATTCAGCTGCTATTTTTTCCTGGTAATTCAAATGAAGTAATTACTGTGGCTATGCAGTGTAGCACAGACAGAAAAGCATTCAGCCTGTCTCCCAAGGCCTCAGATTCACCTTCACCTTTTAAATGGAGATAAATGCATCACACTCAAGATGGAGAACTTATTTTTCATTGACAGGTTAAAATCTCCCCTCTCTCTTATTTTTCTTCTACTACCTTGAATTCTAAGTCTGCCTCTTATCCGACAATACAATCACAAAGGTGCTAGTCTATGTGATTCTATCCCCATGTTTCCTGAATAAATAACGAAGCCAGTAAGTGCAGTTTTATCTCACCTTTTTGCTTAACCAAGCCCTTTTCTCCAAATGACGGAGATCATACCTATTTCTTTAAAGAGAAAGCAGATAAGTTTTGACTTAGTGTGGAAGCATCTAAGCCAGTTAACAATAACACTTTCTATCTTTACTGTCATGAGACAGATACATGAATTTAAAGCTAAATACATTTTGTTGATGAGTATGTTTTTGGTTCACTGCAGAAGAGAAAATAAATACAGTACACTCAATGTGGCAGAGGTCACCAAAGGTGGTATGTACATTTGCTAAAGTGAAAAAGAGAAAATATGAAAGGCTGTGAAGTCCACAAAAAAAAAAATCAGCAAGATCAATTCCTCTGTTTGTTGCTGTTTGAAAAGAGAGTAGTGGTATTTGAAAATGAACCATTGAATTATGTAGAAACAATCTAGCATTTTTATTTATTTTGTTGGATGACAAATAAATAGGATTAAGTTAGCGTCTTTAATTTGCATATATTATGTCTGCTTGCGGTCCAATCTGCCATCAAATTTATACTCCTTTTCCTATCATTTATGGCATGGTGGTGGCAGAGGAACAGGCTTCTGGTACCTGGTGAGTTGGCTAGCCTGTGAGGGAAGGCGTCGACTGCTCTGGCTTTCTTGGAGTACTGGCTCCTCCAGGAAAGTCTTTTATGTGGCTCTCCTTGCCCTGTAGCAGGTCAGTTTGACAGCCCTTAAACTCAACATCATCATTTGTCATCTTCCTATGTATTTTTAGCTGTATTATTCTACCTTTAATTCTGGATCCTAAAAACGCAATATCAAAGCGCTTTACTATCTCCTGCAAGAAAACGCTTCCATCTTTTCCTCTCCCTCCTCCAACTGCTGCTACAACTACTAGTAGTGCTATCACCACAACTACTAGCAGCTATCATTGATCAAGAATTTAAGAAGTACAAGCACTTTATGAAATGCTTTACATATCTTATTTCATTTAACCTTTCAGAACATGATTATTGTCTCCATTTTACAGATGAGGAAGTTGAGGCGCAGAGGATTTAGATTAGTTGCCTCCAATTATGTACACATATAATGATGTATTTAGGATTCAGCCTAGGGCTATGTGGTTCTAAAGCACTATAACTCCAGGTGCACTGTAACTAAAAGTTATTCTGTCTTTCTGTAGCTTTTAACTCTATATCTACTGGTAACATCTACTGTTTTCAATGAACTGTTTCTCCTGAACAAAGTTAAGTAGTTCTGAGAATGGTTTAGAAGAGGTTAATATAATGAATGACATCACAACGAATTATCTGAATGTATGTTCATATTTCTTCTTCCTATGTTTCTCTCCTTTCATAGCCTCTTACAAGGAATGTACATACACAACGACTTCCATAACTGAAAACCAAGAGAAGCTTCTGTTTTAGACCAGATTTTACAGTTAAATAACTAGATCAATGGCTATGGGATAATGATACAGTTAAGAAGAGAAAGCAATATAGGATTCATGAAAAAAAGAAAATATCTGTAGACAGCTTCTTTCCAACACTTTCCATTCTTTCCTGTCACATCATCTCTAAACAATTTGCCCTCAAATGGAGAGAGTGTCACTTAGTCTATGCTCTCAACCTAGTTATACCTCCCATTTTCCTTGTTTTTCTTAAGATGCAATACCAAAGCCATCTCTAACATAAGTGCAGTCTATGGTAAACTGTTCACAGTAACTTCCCTTTATGCTTTTCAACATAATCTAGAACAGAGGTTTCTTCAACTTCAGCATGTATAATATGGTCACTGTCAAATGGACCTTATTTTTGCTTTTTTTTTTTAGAAAGATAGAGCATATCAGCTGACCTCAACTTTATATAATTATCAAAGCACTAGAAGACCGTTAATATCACTATATCCCTGACTTCTGTGTTGAATTATCCTATTGTTTATGGAGAGACATTATTGGAGGCCTAAATCACTTGGCAAAGAGAATTATAATCTCAAAGAGGCCAGACGTCACTGGGATTACTGAATATACGAATGTTCCTACACACCTCTTTATCAACATATTCTAAAGCATATACCGCATAGACCATCCTTTTGCTTTCCCACATAATCCTGCTCCCTGCTCTATAGGTCCTCAAGTCAAAGAGATTTACACCACAAATTCATCACATTTATTCCAGAATTTAGTTATCTCTTTCTTTTCGTATTTTGATCTTGTTCATATTGCTTTTGCTTCCTTGTTAGCATATAGAGCAGCCTATATTGTTTTGCAGAATTGAACACAAAGAGGATATGCTTGTCAATATGACTGGCTAGAAAATCTATGATTAAAAGTTATGTTACTCATTACCGTGGAAAATCAAAGTGGGAACAATGCTTACTGACCATTTTTGGAAACGATCTCTTGCTCATTGCTTTCTGTGATCTTTCTTAAAAACAAGGCTGTAAATTGCCACATTTCACTGAGATGGCAACACACAGAGCAATTTGTATTTATGCAAAAATATCCCATTATTCATTTTTCCTTCAAATTAGTTTCTAAGAGTTTCTACCTGAAGGAATGCTACGTTGGTAATTATTTTAAGAATGTGTTAGCTGGTATTTTAGAGATCAAAACCTCAAGTTCTGGGGTTGATAGATAGCTATCAATGCCTTTCATTTTCCCCTTGGATAATGGTTGACACACGTGAGCTGCAAAGTCAATAACATAAATGATTATTTGCCAGTTAAATCAATGGATCTAACTCCTATTAAACGTATCCATCATGAATGGAAAACATTATGATAATGATGCCATGCTGGCTGAGTAGAGAGAGGCTCTGAGAGCCCCTCAGTTTGTTTACCAGCACCTCAAATCTCGTTCTAGTTGCACAGACAGTCTCAAACTAATGAAACAAAGTTAGGGACACAGAAGCAAAATAAGACTCAAACATAAATATGTCTTTGGGGGGTTGAAGGGTTGTCACAAAGCCCATGTAAAGCGTGGCAACTCATAGTTCTCCACCTAAAAAAACTATGACATATCGACATATTAACAGTAGTGTATGTCATCGTCTTAGGATGACAAGTGGCAGTAAATGTCACTGGGTTCTATCTGCCATCTGATGCTTGTGTTTCTTCTACTGTGATTTCACCAAGTATTGTAAAATGCCTCCAGGGATGGAGAACTCACTCTCTTTCCAGGCCGCTTGCAATAGGAAATGACAGCAGAAATGGATAAAACAGTATAGTAGTTCCAAAAGTGTCCCCAACAGTTACTTTGCAAAGAAGTCATTACACTTTAAGAAGGAAAGGACTTATTTATGAGCTACATTTTAAAATGAAACTTATGAAAAATTGTTGACATTTTCAATCATTTTTAGAGAATAAAGTATTACTGTTCCAGATGATTTTACCAAATACATTAGCTCCTTGCTTGTTGGTGAGGCAAAAAAATGAAGCCTAACGACCTTGATTCTGAAGTCAAACCAGGGCTCATCACTGTGAAGCATCTGCTTAGTTGTTGTAAGGTGAATGAAAGAGACATTATGTTTATGAATGAGCAAAATGGCATTAGACCTTTTAGGATTGGGATCAAGAGAGGAGGAAAAAACAAGGTAAAAACTGTCCTTTTTAAGTGTACTGTCATGATCTGGGTTGAACTGCCAACATTTTAGCCCTGATGTCATTGGCATCAAAAGCTATTTGACACATAATGAGGACAGTTGGGAGTGACCTATTGAGGATGAAGTGGAATATGAACCAGAGCTGCAGCTTAACTTGGCAAACAGCCTACTTCTCAAATAACCCATACTGCTTCCCGGGGAGGTTTCTTTGTTTTTTGTTTTTTTGTGAGGAAGATTGGCCCTGAGCTAATATCCACTGCCAATCCAATCCTCCTCTTTTTACTTGAGGAAGATTGTCACTGAGCTAACAGCTATGCCAATCTTCCTCTACTTTATGTGGGTTGCTGCCACAGCATGGCTTGCTGAATGGTACTAGGTCTGTGCCAGGGATCCGAACCCATGAACTCTGGGCCACTGAAGCAGAGTGCGCTAACTTAACCACTACGCCACCAGGCCAGCCCCCTTCCTGGGGAGTTTTTGAATACTAATGATAGCAGTTAATATGTAGTGTCAGATTTAGGAATCACTGTAGCCTAAGAGTGGGCATTTGTTAGCCCAGTTCTCCAGAATTATTTTCCTAGAAACTCAATGGGTAGACATTTACTCCACCTTTAGAGAGGTAAATTTTAGGTTACTATAAGGAGTATCTTCATAGTTAATGCAGCTGTTGAAAAGCTGAGTGAGTTATTTTATGATAGGAGTTTGTGGTTCCTGGACATGTTAAAAAAAAAAAGATTCAGTGACCACTCTTGCTGAAGACTTTGCATGATTCTTAGCTGGTCCCTGATGGACCCTTCCATCTCTGCAATTTTTATTGCAACTCTACATTAATCCGTTCATATAACAAAATATGATTCTCTGATTACCACACAAAATCACATCCTTATTGTTTTTATTATACCTTTAATCTGAATTAACTAGATATTGTGAAAACTGAAAGAATCAAGGAAGTGAAATATATGTAAGCACTCAATTTCATTTTTCAATGTATAGAATTTCATAACAACCGATCTATTTATCCTATCAATCAGCAAGAAATTAACTTTTTACTAATTCTTGGGTATCATATAGACAATATATGCAGACGATTAGCAGCATTTTACAGATTTCTTTCATAGGTGTGTCATAGCTTGTTCCCTCACTTCATTCAGGGCTCTTTTCAAATATCATCGTATTGGAAAAGCCTGCTTTTGCCTCGGTATGAAAAATGGCATTCCCAATCCATCACTCTCCCTGCTCTAAGCCTGCCTTACTTTTATTGATAAAATTTATCACTTCGTGATACTCTTGTTTATTTTCCACCTCCATCCACTAGATTGTAAATTCCATGAGAATAATCATTCTGACTGTTCTGTTCACTCCTATCTTCCTATTGCTTATGATAATATCTGGCACATAATTGATGCTCAAAACTACATGTTAAACAATTGAGTAAATGAATGAATGTAACTATGAATTAATAAATGATTTTGAATAATATGAGTGAATTTTGATTGCCAACAGATACTAGTTTAATGTCAGAAATAAAGTAGTTAATATAAAATAAAGCTTTTTTTGGTTTATATTTGAATGCTAATTTTTTGAATGCTAATTTACCCTAACAGAAATAAACTGAAAATGATTAAGAAAACAAAAAATATTTTTTAAGAATTTTAACCACCCCCATTAGAATTTCATCTTCTTTCATGCCTTAAAGTGAATGAAACTCACTTGAAAAACAAACACTGCAAACTGTGGCAATTTCCAGATGTTCCAGTCAAATTTAAAGTTCCTCCTCAAATCGCATAAGACCCATAAAAAGAGAGACTTTTGTAAATGATTTCTACAATGGCTAACTCTTAAAGGTATTCCATTTGTCCATATGAATTCACATTACATGATTTGTGGAGAGGATAGAGATGCTGAGGAAATGACATTGTTCTCATGGTTTGCCATGGATTCGGGATTTTGTAATATATCAAAATTGTGTGTGCCCATTGACATTTTTAAACAACTGTGATCTATATAATACTTTTCTGACTGTTGATCTATCATGGCTTATAAGTCCATATGAGTATTTAATGTTGAATACTAATTTTCAAAAATTAAATATAGTTTTCTATATAGATGGCAAATATTTTTGCTAGTCATGATCTGGAACTGTGATCAGAACTGGAAGTTGTTTATTTTAGGGACTGCACTATGAAAACCAAATATAGTCAATGGAGCTTTCTGACTATTCGTTACATCAATTCAGCAATGCAGCTTACTCAGAAAGTAGCAAAGTTTGTATTATTGTGAATATGGAAAAATAAATTGGCCTATGCACAGCAGTGAATTGTATGCATATAGGAATGTATTTCTGAACATTGTTAGAAGCGATTTTGTGGTTACATGCTAGAAAACTAAATATAAATCAGTAAGTCCAAAAATATTTTATTTTTTAAAGTAGGATTATAGCTTAACCTTTGCCTCCAAATGAGGAAAATAATATTTTTTCTAATTAATTTCAAGCTTGAAAAGCAGTATTTGTGAGTACAAAGAATATTCAGGTAGTTCTTGTTTTCTGATCATGAAAGAAGGGCTGCGTGGTGTAGGAGAAATAGCACTGGGTCACAGGAATCTTGGACTGAAATAACATCTCAGTCATTATTTATCTTTGTAACCTTCAGCCAATTATTAATGGAACTACATTTGGTTCTACCTAGGCCTGAAATGCTACATAAATATCAATTCACAGTATCAATTATTGTGTTTAGAAAAATATTAAGGTAGAATTTATGTCCTTGAAGTCTCTAAGAAGTCACTAGGATGACGTAAGAGATTAGAAGAGTCAACTTTAATAAAAGAGTAGAAAGTTGAACCAATACATTAAGCTAAAGTGAGAGGTTCAAGGATTCTGGAGACCATCATTTCTGACCTCTTCATTTTAGATAATAGGAAACTAAGTCCCAAAGTGGTTAAGTGGCATAATTCATACAGCTAAGTACTAAGACAACACCTATTAAGAGATGAAAACCCTGGATCTTCAACAAACATTCCAATACTCTTTTTTTTTTGCTTTTCTCTGTTCTTTTATTTTTCTTTCTCTTTCCTCCCTCATTCCTTTCTCTTCTTTTCTTTCTTTTTTTTTAAACATTTCCATTCTCTAGCTGATGGCTAGATAATTTGTTATTTGTCTGTTCTTATTAAATAAACACACACTCACAGTAGTAAATTTAGAAAATCTAAAGAATCCAGAAGAAAAATTTTCCATAATATTATCATTCAGAAAGATTCAGTTATTTTCTATAAGAGGATCTGTTTAATTATGAATAATTAGAGCTATCCTTTATTAGTCACAAAATTGAAATTTCAGAATGAAAAAGAAAAACTTCAAAAGACCATTATCATAGTGAAAATATTTAATCCTTGCTTCTCTGACTACAGGAAAATTTTCATCAATGTAGCACTCTGAGATAAAGACAGACCAAGCCTGCTTTTACATTGCTATTTCATTAATTGAAAACTGGCTGGTAGCATTTGTGTAGCATTTATCTTTGGGCTCACCCAATTCATCTCATTTGGCATGAGCAACTAGACATGTGAAAGAATTAAAAACTGTCAACTCACTTTAGGTTTGTTAAAATTCCTGTATGAAACATGCCAGTGCCCATGAATTTGGACATTCCAATTTCTGAAATAGAATATTTGAAGTATCTTACTGGCCATTAAGTCAACAAAAGTGCTTCACTTTTTTTTCTTTTTAAATATATATTTTTTGGAGGTAGGGAGAGATGATATTAGGGATAGAGCTTGAATTCATTTGTTTCATGCCACATAGGTACTGCCTGTGTGCCATTGGTTGAAGACCCTGGTCAATCCTAAATAAACTCTTGTGTCAGACGCAAGTATGAAGACATTTGAATATTAATAAAGATCCATTTCTTCCATACATAACAATAGATAGGAAATGAGCAATTGGATAGGGCTGTGTACAAGCAGATAAGCTCCTCATTAAAGACAGATACACTGATGGTAGTATTGTCAGTTAAGATACTATGACACATACACAATGAAATCACATATAATTTAAACTGTTCTCACTTTACAAAATAGACAATTGAACAACTGTAATTGATTCATGTATTGAAATTTCCATTCCATTAGTTAGAATATATATCCAAAATTGGGGCTGTCAATCAGAGAAAATGAATGCATGTTTTGTATTTCATAATATTAATTGGAGGAAGAAAAATCATTCTTTGTACTTAGATTCAACAGGACCATACACACTTTAGGTTACACAACAGTAAATATACTTGTTTCCTCTAGTCATATAGTTAGTTTGAGCACCTTGGTAAACATACGAAAATAGGTTAATGTGAAGCCCTTTGAAATAATAAAAGTGGCTTTTATTTTATTTAAATTCTTTTTATTGATCGTATCACTTTTCAAAGTTGTCATTTTATTGACTCTCATATTTACTTTCGTATTTTGGAGGTCTCTGTTTCTATTCAGAATCTGTAAAACTATACTGAATTACTAACCTAATAAGGTCATCTCATATCTCTGAGGATCAATGGACTAAAGGATTTTGTAAATGAAATCTGGGACAAAACACACATACATAGATGTAAATATTCATGCTATTGAATTCAAAGACACAAAGATGTTCTTGAGTTCTCCTTCTTGACCTTCTCCACAAAATACTCTTTTCTGAACATTTTTAATTCTTGAACTTGGCTATAACACTTTACATATTTGCTGTGTATTTGATCTTCAGATTCTTCCAATAATGAGCTTTGAGCATCATTTTAAGTATGCCCTAAATATACCAGATGGTAAAAAACATATTTTATATTTTATATATCAGCTAGCATAGACCTAGATGGCTTCAAAAGAATGATGAATAAACAAGTTTGGGGGAGATATCAAGTCCAACTGATCATATAATGAGTCTTAATCATGATGAAATCAGTCTTCTCATATCCTAACCTCCATGATATTTGTGATTTCTCTGTTATTCTTTTTACTAAAATAAAAATAATGTGGAATTTTTAGAATTATTATCTATGAATATGAGAGGTATTAATGACTTATTAAAGACCCAGTTTGCTAGCTGAACCATATGTAATTGCTTAAATTTGACCATTTATGACTTATAAAAATGGTAATTTCATATGGTTTAACATATTATATCAAAAAACAAGTACAGGGAAACATGATGGGGTGAAACATGTAATAATACTTGAACAGCACATGGATTCAGAGCCCTGTACGTGAATTTCAGTTCAAGACTTAACATACACTTGTTCTGAGCACTAAATCTCTTTGAGCTTTGGAATTCCCAACTGAAAAATGAGATTCCCTCTATTCATGCTTCTTTACAGTCAATCATGATAATAAACATAAAGTCTCGTGAACTTTAGTGATTTTAACAGTAGAATGTTAATCATACTGTGGACAGAAACAAGACTTTAACATACCTGACAGTCTCACGTTTCACCCCACCTTAGTGGTAACTGCCCTCCTTCCCCATGCAGCTATAGTTCCTTTTGGTCCCAGAGAATCTTAGAGATGACAGAGATTACTCTGTCTTTCAGAATTAAAGGGAGGAAAAAAGACCTAGTTTCATTATGCAGGACCAAACATAGGAGAAGACACGGGAGAAAGGTGACATCTAAACACACTTCAGAATAAAATTCACTAATGTGTTTTCAGTTACATAGTCTCCCATAGCCCTCCAAGTCTCTTGACCTGTCCAGTCACCACAACTCAAGCCACTGTCCAAGAGGGACAAAGGGCAATCTTCCTATGTCTCTCTGTGTTAGTCTTTGTCTCTGTCTACAACTCATTTCTTCCATCCAATCAATCATCTGTTCACCTGTTCTCTGTTCACTCATTCATTTAGTCTATTGATTCATTCCTAAAATGTTTATTGAATTTGCAATATGTGGCATGCAATGTGGTCACTACTTGGGATAGCTAAAGAAAAAAAGTCTTTGCCCGCTGAAATCTTATGATCTAGACATCAATCAAATAATCACCAAAATACTTAACCATAATTTTGTTAATTCCATCAATGGAGAAATACATAATGCTAACACTGTTCATGACAGGGACCTCAAGCTGGATGTGTGTTTGGAAAGATGGTGGGGAGGTGGTAGAACCATCATATTAGGCTGAGTATGTGAAAAATTAGTTAAGTACAACTTACTCAGGGAAAAAGAATGGGGAGCACTTCAGAAATAGATAATATTCAGTGAAAGGCTCTTAGGAGAGAAAGAACAGGGAGTGCTCCCAAGCCAGAGAAGGTAAGATGGAGATGTGGGTTAGGCTTGCTGGTGGAGAAAGCACAGAGATATTGTTGAGGGTTTTGGTTATTTCATTCTTGAACATTTTAAGAAAAAGCATTATCACTTCATATATTATATTTGAAAATATGAAGTTTTCTAAATTTTATGTATGAGAGAGGGGACCAAGTTGTAGCTATTAAATTATAAAAGGATTAAAAAGTCATTATGGAATCACAAAGATTTTACTTTGAGTAAGAATATTTAGGTCCTGCTTCAAATTGAGGGAAAAAAGGAAGGGAATATATAACAACAATGAAATCCAAAGCTGTATCCCATACCATATACTCCAGTTATCCTTGGATATTCCTTTTCAAGTACCTCTAACCCTTGACAATAATTATAATGGGGGCCATAATCCTTAAGAAATTATACGGCTTCTGGAAACACAAAGGTGATTGAGGGCTCATATTTCATTTTATCTAATATAATAAAATATCAGATCTAGTGGTCGAGTTAATAATGTCAAACAATATACATGTTTTGACTCATCCAGAACTATAAATAACCTTAACCCTGCCATGTGGTGTCTATATTTTACACACTTCCTGTTTTTTTCTTTAGTACCTTTCTTAATCAAACAATATCCAAATCCCTGATGAATTCCACATGTTCAGAGTCAATTATGTCAGGGGAGAGATTCATCAACTTATTTTGGTATCTTCACTTGACCTCTGTTGTGGGTTAAAAAGTGCCCCCGAAAAAGATATGTCCATATGCTAATCCTCAGAACCTGTGAATATTACCTTATTTAGCAAAAGGTTCTTTTTAGGTGTAACTAAGTTAACAATCCTGAGATAAGGAGATCATTCTGGATTATCCAGTTTGGCCCTAAATCCAACGACAACTGTCTTTATAAGAGAAAACAGGGAGATGAGAAACAGAGAAGGTGACACAGACAGAATAGGAGGAGGTAATTTGATCATGGAGGCAGAGATTGGAGGGATGCAGAATGCCAGGGCAACTACAAGAAGCTGAAAGTGGCAAAGAATGGATTCTCCCAAAAGCCCTGCTGACACCATCATTTAGGATTGATGGCCTCCTGAATAAGGACATAATAAATTTGTTGTTTTAAGCCACCAAGTTTGTGGTAAATTGTGATTACCAAAAACAGCATCAAGAAACTAATACAGATCTTGGTACTGTGAACTAGGGTGTTGCTATAACAAATGCCTATAAACGTGGAAGTGACTACTTTGAAATTGGGTAATGGGTAAGAGTGAAAGAATTTTTGAAGCAAGATAAAAAAGACGACTGCCTTGAAGAGATTGTGGGTAGAAAAACAGATGTTAAAGGAGAGTCTGGTGAGAGCTCTAAAGGAAGTGAGGAGCATGATAGAGAAAGGTTCTATCTTCTTAGAGAACACATATATTATCATGAACAGAATGTTGTAAAAAGATGAACATTAAAAGTGTTCTTGGTGAGAGTTGAGAAAGAAATGAGGAACAATTCCTGGAATACATTGCTGGAGGAAAGGTAATCCTGATTGCATCATGGCAGAAAACTTGCCTGAATTGTATTCTACAATTGTGTGGAAAGCAGAACTTGTAAACAATGAACTTCTATATTTAGGTAAGGGGATTTCCAGGCAAAGTGTTGAAGATGTGGCTTTGTTTCTTCTTGCCTGCTTATAGTAAAATGTGAAAGGAAAGAGATAAATTGAGGAAAGAACTATAAGTAAAAAGGAACTGCAGTGTTTTGATGTTTTGTGAGGTTCTTGGGATATGCAGAAAGCAAAGGATGTTAAAATCAGGAAATTCACTCTTGGGAAGAGATGTTCTAGAAAGCTGACCAAGGGTGTGGCTGGACAGCCTTATGCTGAAGAAATTAGGCATGTGACCCATGAATTCCCTCAAGCATCTCACTAGAAGCCAGGAATGGACAAGAGATTAACCAGGAAAGGTATGTGGAGGTTCCTCTTCTTTAATGATCTGGATCCTCGTAACATACATTAGAGACCCACAAGATTATTGTGAATGCTATGTCAGCAGAAACAATGCCAGCCTGGACTGAAAGGAACAGTGATAGGATGAAATGAAGGTCTGCTGGACTTCTGGGATTCCACAGGCAGGAAATGGACTAATAGAGCTACCTGGCTGAAAACATATAGCACTCTTCAACAAAAAGTGTGACTCTGAAGGAAGAGCTTCTGGAGCAGAGACATAGGTTGGCAGAGCCATGAGCCCAGAGAGTAGAGAATTGAGCCACACAGGAAAATGCTCAGGCCTTGAAACCTAATAGATTTGCTTAGCTGACTTTCAAACTTGCTTGTGACTGATAATCTTTTTATTCCTTCCAATTTCTCCTTTTAGGACTGGAATGTCTATCATATGCCTGTCCCACAACTGTATTCTGGAAGAAAATAACTTACTTTCTAGTTTCACAAGTCCACCACTGGAGAGGAATTTTTGTCTCAGAATGGATCATCATACCCAAACTCTCACTTATACCCTGTTTAGATGATAAGATTTGGAACTTTTGTGCTGATTATATTTAGATGAAATTTTGGACTTAGAGTTGATACTGTAATGGATTGAGACTTTTGAGGGTATTAGGATGGGGTGAATGTGTTTTGCAGATACAATAGGTGTGACTATTTGGGGGCCAGAGAGTGGCAGACTCTAGTCAGTTGAATGGTGACCCTCCAAAATTATATGTCCATGTCCTAATTTCTAGTACCTGAAAATGTTACCTTACTTGGATAAAGGATCTTTGTAGATGTAAGTAAATTAAGAATCTTGACATCATCCTGGATTACCTGGGTGGGCCCTAAATCCAAGGACAAGTGTCCTTATAAGAGGAATAATGAGGGAGATTTGAGACAGTTAGAAGAAGAGAAGACAGACAGAAGAGGAAGAAACCAAGTGACCACAGAGGCTGAATGCTGGGCCAGCCACTGGAAGCTGGAAGAGGCAAAGAACAAATTCTCCCAAGAGACCACAGAGGAAGCGCAGCCCTGTCAATACCTGAATTTAAGAATTCTGGTCTTCTGAGTCATGAGACAATATCTTTTTATTGTTTTAAGCCACCAAGTTTGTGATAATTTGTTTTGGCAGCCACAAGAAACTAACACAACCTCCTCTCCTAACACCATAGTTTTCACTTCTCATATCCATAAAGGTCAATATTTCTTCTCAAGTCAGAAATTGTAGTCATGGAATTCAAACTCGTGCTCCGAACAGTCATGGAAACTTCTGGGAATAGACAGATGTATATGGGTAGATAGATAGATATAGATCTAGAAATATCTACACAGATATATATCTCTTTCTCTCTCACTATATATAATATCTGTATGGATAATACCCTTTAGGAAATAAGAGGTATCTGACCAGCTGCTATGGGACTGAGTGACTTCCTCCTCTTCAGGCACCAAGTCTGAGGGGAGCATTAAGATGCCCTTTGTGACAAGAGCTACAGTGTGCAAGAGGTTGCCTTGAATATGACAAAAAATGTCGCTCTGTTGTGGGAAAAAACCTTACCAGAAAAATCCATGTCACTTATTTGTATAAGCCACAGACCTATTCAAAAAGGATTGTGGGGTGATTAGCAGAATAAAACACCATGTAATGTGTGTCTTCAATATTCCCTGTAGTCTAAGATTCTTGATTCTCTATCATTTAAGTTAGGAAAATATAGATAGCATTTGAGGAAGTAGAAGGGGTGAGTACTTTGGGACAGCTAATCTAGACCTAGTAAATGTGGACCAGCAGTTTGTAAAATATGCTCTATAAAGGCCTTCAGGTTCCATTTTCTGGGGGAGGGTTTCGGTGAGGCATAAGAGTGAATGAGCAGAGCAGCCCACAGACTCGACCCCTCCCTGCGTTACCCACGGCACGTCTATGGTTTTCTGTTTTACATGTTGGCTTCTGTATCATATTTCTGTTGTGCAGTAGGACTCTATCTCTATACTACATTTGAAAAAAAAAACTAGCTAAGATATATTTACTTGGCTCTAAGTGTTCATCTGCTAAGGCAAGAACTAAACGGTGTGGAGTGGAGCCATCTTTCCAGTTCTGAGTTTTAAGTCACTGTGAAATGAGTAGAGTTGAAACCATATGTTTTCTTTTATGAAGTAGTAGAGGGAAACTATTTTATTTTTACTAGGTTAGTTTCTCTGTTTCCTGTGAAAACTGAAGAGAAAGATGGTCAGATATAGACACTCTACACTTTTCTGTAGAAGATGTTCTTGACTTTGAAGGACTGTTGTCTAACTTTCTTGCATCTTCCTAAAGGTTTCTATCAAATTTTGAAATTAGGGTGGTATTAACTTTTGATCGTGAAAATGGAAGCTAACTGAAAACAAAAGTTATTTTTTAAGTTTGTTTGTTTATTAAGATTTGGTTAGTATTTTTGGCATCAATGCGGACATCCTGATGGCTCTCTTTTTCCCAAAATAAAAGCTCCATTCTTCTTATTCTAGACATGTTCTCCCTCCTCCAGTACTTCAGGATAATTGGGGAGCTAAAATCAGATTCCCAAGGTGGATTGTCAGCTTTCAGCCTCCTAACTGTTTGAAGGCACATCACAAAGTGACTCCATTTTTATGTGAACCCGAAGACCTTTCCTGCCCATATGCCTTGCCTTGTGAAACTTCCTGTAGATGGCTGAATTGCTTGATCATATTAAAGTTTTTCTTAGCTGTATCATTCCTTTTGTCATACATTTAAAAAAGTCATGCTATTTCAAGGGAGATGTCCCCTCCCACCTTCATTGCTTTCATAATAATATATTTTCAAATTAAAAAAAACTAACTGTGTTTTTCTGCATAATGTTATTTCGGTATTCCAGTTGATAGTGCAATCAATGCATCAGACTGTGTGGCAGTTCCTGACCTAGACTATATCATTGTATTAATCAATCACCTTGTAGAGACATTCAAAGTAAATCCCCCTTGACAGTCAACAAAGCTAAAAGAGAAGGCCAGGGGAAGGAAGCAGCATTTTAGATAGCACAAATCAAATGGGTTTAGAAAAAAAAAAAACACTTTTAGAGGTCACCAGCAAAGGAATGTTACGTGACACTTCTCTGATTTGATCAATGTTTTGAAAAACTGCATTTCCTCTTGTGCCAAGTTTAGCATACCGTACCTAGTCTATTGTACATTGGAAATATAAAATAATAATAAATAAAGGTGATAAAGGAACCCCAACTGGTACCATTTTTTATGAGATTGGATGGGGTTGTTCTAGAGTTTTGCTTTTTCCCTTATTAGTTTCATTATTAGTTGGGATTATAAATTATTTAGTAATAATGTAGAGATGTGTAGGCTTGCCATTTGAAAATTTGAGGGCATAGTAGAGACTTAAAAAGAAAAATGTAGACACTTATTTGCTTCTTCCATTTCATTATGTTAAAGGACTTTCAGTCAACCTGCTCTAAGGCAACTCCATTAGGGAAAGCTTTAATTAGAACAACACCCTGTTTTATGATCAGAGAGTACACAGAGATCAGTGTGGAGGTTACTGAGACACCTGTTTTTCTCACTGGCTGAACAGAGAAATCAACAAGGATGAAGAATGAAGGTTCATTTTGCTTGCAAGTTTCAACAAGGAAAAGTTGAGTAATCAAAGAAATCATGGTAGACTGAAGCTTTGGAATGCAGATTGTGGGTATACTCTTTAAAAATTTTTTAAGCACTTTTGTAACTTCAGATACTCTGGAGTTCATGAGAAACCATAACCATCATCTCTGCAATATTAGTTTCTTCTGACTTTGAAAAATTATTGTTTCTTCATCTATGCTCCTCATCCACACACAAGTAGCCACTCTAAAGTGTTTAATACATGACCTGATACCTGTATGTTTCCTTAAAAACATATAGTATAATTTAGTATAGTTTTCCTTGTACAGATTTAATTCATGTAAAGGACACTGAGCTAACATTCTTATTTTTTCTCCATCACACACGATCTTTTTTATTTTTTCATTTAGCTCTATATAACTCTCATTCATTATTTCTACTTCATCTTATTCCATTGAAAGAACAAACCGAATTTATTTTATTTATCACCTTTGGAGGGCATCTAAGCTGCTTTCAATTCTCTGCTTGTGTAAAACAATGCTGAAAGAGCATCCTGTATTTGACACCAAATGGCTCTATGCAAGAGTTTTCCTTGAGGATGGCAGGTTGTGGAGTGGAGAGTAAAACCAAGAGTTGTATTGGATTAATGTATATTTAATTTCATTAATTTCTGATGGATTGCTTTCTAGAAAGTCTGTGCCAGTCTACTTCTCACCAGCAGAGCCCCAAGTGGTCCCATTTTTCACCTGTCACCAGCAATTGAAATGATCTCACTTTCTGATCTTTGTCAATGTGACGGTATAAAGTAATATCTCATAGTTGTTTTAATACTCATTTTTTTTCTAACTAGTAGAAACATGGAATCTCTCTTCATATCCAGTTTCTTGCTTAGGAAGTTACTTTTTTATACCTTTTTTCTCTCAAGGTTGACGTCTTTTATTGTAGCTATTCTTGATAATTTGAAGGCATGGTTTACGTATTTCTCATAGAAATACCTTGTTTGGTTTTAGATATTGAAAATATATTCTTTTAGATTGTTAATTTTGCCCATGATATCCTATGTAGAGAATAAATTAATAGTTTTGATCCATACATTTTCACTTTACCATTTATTCCTTTTCTCAATCTTCAGGTTATCTGTCCTTCCTCTTTAAAACAACTTCTTCCTTTGCCTTCCAGGACTTTACTGCCTGTAGGCTCATTTTTCATGTGTCTGCCTAATTGTCAGACTCCTTCCCTTTTTCTTCTTAATCTTTCCAGTCCTGCCTCAGCCTCTCCCAGAGCTCCATCCTCAGCTTTTTTTTCCCCTATCTCCACTCATTGCACAGGTAATCTCTTCCAATCTCAAGGTTATAATTAACATCTACATGCTCATGAGTCTCAAATATCTATCTCTAATCTGGACCATTCCTCTAACTCCGGACAGTATCTCTACATCCCTGTTGAATCACAAATTAGGCAGGGTTCTATCGGAGAAGCAGAACCAGTAGGAGATATATGTCAAAAGATTTGTTGCAGTCAGTTGGCTTGTGCCATGGTGGGCGCTGGCTAAGAAAGACAGAAATCTGTAGAGCAGGCTGTCAAGAAGGGCAGGCTGGAACTTTCAGTCAAGGGCTGAGGCTGCTATCTGCAGGAGAAATTTCTTCGGCATGGAAGCCTCAGCTCCACCTCTCATCTGATTAAATGAAGCCCACCCAGACTACATAGGATAATCTCCCTTACTTGAAGTCAACTGATTAGATACTTTAATCACATCTGAAATATACTCCTCATGGAAATACCTAGAATCATGTTTGTTTGACTAACTGTTGACCGTAGCCTAGTCAAGTTGATACATAAAGCCACCATACTCACTAACCATTTCTCAAATGATACTCCTACTCCCTTTCTTCTCAACAAACCTTCTCCTCACATAGTCTACCCCATCTCAGTTTATGTCAACTCCATTCTACCAGTTCCTCCTGCCAGAAACTGTAGAGTACCCATCAATCATTTTGTTCTCTTACACCCTGCGTCCACTACACTGGTACAACTTGTTAGTTCTGCCTTCAAAGTTTATCCATAATATGACTGTTTCCTACCAGCACTACTAAAATAGGTTCCAAACCACTATCGCCTATTTCCAGATTTACTGTGACAGCCTCCTAACAGGTCTCTGTGCCTTTGGCCTTGCTGCTCAGTGAGTTCTTGTCCATCTGGCAGGCCACACCCAGATCCTGTCAAGGCAAATCTTGTCAGTGCTCTCTTCAAAATGCCCAGAGACTTCCTATCATAGGAAGAAAATGAAAGTAAGAAAAAAATGTCTGCTCAATGAGTAAATGAATGTCTTTTTATTTTCCTTCTATGGATTTTTTTCAACTGGGGAAAGAAACTAACTTATATGTACAATATTTGTTCTGCACTGTGTAAACTACATGTTTTAATTAATAAGAAGAGTAATATTTAATATTTATCAAGCACTTATTATGTATCCTGGCACTGTTCAAAGAACGTTGGGTATTATCACTGTTAAGACTTTTAACAACACTGTGAAGCATCCAATCTCGTTATCACCAGTTTTCATTCAAGAAAACTGAGGCACAGTGAGGGAAGGAGCTGGCCTAAATTTATAGCATGTAAGACATGGTGCTTGTACTTAAACCCAGGCACTCTGTCTTTAGTGCCTGTACTAAAATTTATTTACTGTAGGAAAGGACTGAAATCCTTGTTTACAGGGAAACACAGGTTAAGATAACAGAAGGTAAGTGAGGTTAGGAATGGTCCAGAGCTTCCAATATAGTCATAGATTTCAGAGACACACATATTTATCTCCCCCAAATGTGAGAAATTTGCTAAGATAGACATAATTATGCAAATCTTTATGGAAATAATTGATAGCAAAAATGGTCAAATAAACACTGATAGGCTGTAAAAATTGCTTAAACCATCATAGAAAGAATGCTTTCACGTTGCTCGAATATCTTCAATGTCAGAAACTATCTGGGGAAGCAATGGGTCAAATCCAGCTGTTGCCTGTTTTGTTAAATAAAGTTTTATTGGAACACAGCCATGCCAGTTCATTTACATATGGTCTGTGATTGCTTTCATGCTAGGAGGCAGAGTTGAGTAGCTGTGGGAGAGACTATACGACCTGAAAAGGTGACAATGTTTACTATCCAGCCCTTTACAGAAAAAGTTTGTTGACTACTGCTATAAAAGAAAGTCCTTGGAAATTATTATTATATTGTAAGATTTCAATTGAGACTTAGTAAGACCTGTAAAAATTGTTTTGCTTGCTTTCTACAACTGTCCCAAAGTGTCCAGTTGGCTTTGAAGAAAAGAAGACAGAATTTGGTCATGGGGTCATGAGAGCAAAAACTCCTAGAGGTACAAGCAGTCATTATGCCTTCTTACAGGGGTTTGCATTTAGATAGCAAATCTACTTAAAATCATTTGATACAAATTGCAAGGCAAACTTTGAGCTTTTAGAGCCCTCTGGGAGTCATTTATTTGATTCATTGACTGTTAAACAGATGTCTTCACATTAGGATTTCAGGGTCCATAAAATGTGATAAGATCTAGGAATACATCTAAAAGAGAGCCCATGGAGACAGACGTGTCTCTTCACTTGAGTCTCTGTGAGCTCTTCTCCCCACCCGTGGACCCTGCTTTGTCTCTTTCTTTGCTGATGCTTTGCTGCCCAGATACTCATTGATAAAGTTCTCATTAATTTTCTTAGCATTCACCTGCAAAAATTAGCAATCCAAGATCCATTTACTTTATGGTTCAGAAACACTTTTAAAATATTAAAAATAATTTACTATTAAAAATAGAATGCCTTCCAATGTGAAATAGGAGTTATTTAGAAAGTAAGATTTTATTTAGTTGTCGGCTTTGCTACAAGTCATTATGGAAGTAAATGGGCCAATAGTGATTTATATCTTTGTTATATGATATATAATTTATTAAAAAATGTTACATATAATTTCATAAGTATGGGAAGTTATTGGATATTAAATTATGTGCCTTAAAATTTGTTTCTTAGTTACAAAAAGAAAAGAATTCTCTTTCTCACTGGTATCTTATTATTTATTTATATTTGAGAGTGCATCTATGTCTGGGAAGTGTTTGTATTTGAACTTACACAATAATTAGATTAGAAATTCCTGCAGTTAACAAATATTTACTCAAAAGTTACAAAGTTATAAGCTTCTGTAAGTGGCTGAGGATACAAAAATGATTCCAAATTTAAATAATAAAATCCAATAAAAATAGTATTATTGAGAATGGTAATTATCAAATTAAAGCGGCAGTGGCCAAAATTACTTGCTTTCTACTCTACTAATAAAACTCTGAGAAACAGTTTGAACTTCTGAATCAGTGGAGGTCCAGTTTATTATAGGACATTAGTTGATAGGATGGATTAGACTAATGAATTACGAGGATGTTACTAAAGGGTACTGCTCTGGAATCATTCCTTTCCTGGAAAGTCTACACCACTATGGGAGAGAAAGCCTCACTGGGAGGTACACGTTCACTGCTATGAACATGCTGTGATCTATTTTATACTGGCAGGATCTGTGGACTGAGAGTGGAAGGTGATGAGAAACCCATTACAGGGCTTGTTTAGCTAGGGCCAAGTGAATGACATAGAGGAAAGTGAAATGGCAAAAATTTGGCACTGCCTCTAGGTGGAAATGTAGCTCCTTGTTGAAGAAAAAGTGATATTTTCTAAGTAACAATTATCTGCACAGCTACAAGTCTTGATGACTAAATCGAGTGTAAAAATGGCGTGCAGATCCATCAGGGAGTATATGCATAGGTAATTATGTCTGAAATAATAAACGTATGATTTCCACAGTATAAGGTAAACAGCCAATTAAAATAAGATATGATACACACTTTCTCTACTCATTAGTCAAAGCATAAAACATTTGAACATTGCCTAAATAATTTAGTTGTGTTAAAATAAAGGGAAATGCTTAAAACATTAATAGGGTACTTTACAATCTTGAAGTCAATAAGTTGTTATATGATTGTTATGTAAATAATTCACGACTCCATTCAGCAGAAAGGGACTAAGGCATTTTTGCACAATGCAAATACTTCATTTGCCATAGATTACTCCACTGGGCCCAGTGATCTCCAATGGCTTCTCACAGATGAAGCCTGGAGAGATTTTGGTGCTAATATTCTACTTCTGTTTCTTTCTGTGGAAATATTATTATCTGTGAGCTTTTATTGATTGCTACCAAGAACTAAGCACTACTCAGGTGCCATGAAAGGGGACAAATAAATACTGTATGCTCATACTTAGCTTCTTGAACAAAAATAAAACTGGGATAAACAAAAAATAAAATAAATAATAACACACATATCAGATAAAAATCACTTTTAATATTCAAATCTCAATAGAGTTCATAATTTATTGTGCAAGAGAAATCTTATGTTTATAGAATTTGATCCAATATAATACATAAAATAGATTGTGACCAAAATGTATAATACAAGTAAGAGATAAGGAAGATCGCCAAACACTTTCAGTAGGATTCACTTGAGTTGCAAGTGTGAATAACATTTGAAGAGGTGAAGGGAAGAGGGCAAGCCTCTTCAGGGAGAGGGAGTGCGTGGAATGGTCCAAGTGAAGACGCTGTCAGAGAGGAAAGCTTGGCATTCTGCTCTCAGAAAAGAATGGTTCAGGCAAACATCCCTGCTTTTAACTCGTTTATACAGAGAATGACAAAGTGAACATGACTCCCTATAGAAGATGACATGTTCTCAGTGTGTTGCCTTATGGAACATTTCAATTCTCCATCTTAATGATCGCATCCCAAGTAAGTCTTCTTAAAGTTTTAATTCTCTGACTTGTTTGCGTTATGGGTCTTAACACACGTCCAAATGTTTGAATAAAATATATTGTTAAAAGAAGAAAAATGATTGACTCATATAACAGAGGTGTGACTATCAGAATTTGCCATTCTGTTTTGACACTTCCAATTTTAGGGAGTGAACTAGAGATGACCATTGTATATAGAATCACTGAGTATATCCTTTGACGGTACTAGGGAAAAATAGGAAATGGTGTAAAAAAAATCAATGTTGTAATTAACTTACTAATGCATCCACACTCTTAGCTGCCCTAGACTCTGATTCGTACCGTATTTGGCATCTATCCTTGCCCCAAGATGTTCACCTGTATTCATAATAGCAGATTGGTCACATGAGAAAAAATAAAGGACCCTGCTAACCCATTTTTCATCACTAATGGATTATATAATGGGGGTCCAATTGCATCCAATCTATTCTACATAAGTGTGCTTGAAGATGCAGCCAGTGAATTAGAAGCTTATGCTAGAAAATGCTTCCGTTCATCTGGGAAGCACTTCTCCGTCAACAGACTACAAGTATTATCAGAATTTCTGGAGACAGGTCATTCATCATTTTTTCCCATCACACCTAAAAATACAGAGTAATCACCATCCACATACAACTCTAGATATACACATGTGATCCCCGAGTGAACGCACGTACATACTCACTCCCCACCACATTCCTGTTGGGACCGGATGGTCAAGAAATGGTTAATTAATTTGACATAACACACAGCTCTTAGCCATACAAAGCGCCACAGAAAGAAATGGCTGATTTTAAAAAACTTAAGCAAGATAAAATATAACTACATCTGAAACTTTACAGAGCAGCACGTTAATCCTCCTTCTCAGAGGACATTTAAATATTGTAGAGTACCAGAAAAAGAATTACCAAACTGATTGCTATATATCACTGTTCATTTTAGAAGCATATAAAGGACCATAATGCTGCAAAGAGTTAATTATTTGGATATATTCATGTTAACTGTTAACTTTTTTTTTGCTAGGGAGAGGCTTATTTTGTCTTTAACCTCACAAACAAAAGACCATATTTCAAAGGTGATTTCATTTGATTATGTGTTTGTTTAGATTCCAGGCAAATGATAATGTACTTGATTATCCTAATCTATAGTTTACATTTTGATTCAAAAACTCGACCAAATCAGTAGTGTCTTTACACTGAAAACTTCAAAGTAAGTAGTAAACCCACATAGTAACATGATTATTATAACTCTTCTAAATTTGAATAGCTCTATTTCCCTGTTTGTATAAATGTGTTTGTGTCTATACTAGAAATGATGCTTGAGTGAACTGTTTTATGATTATTGTATGTGTTTTGAAAATATCAAATATCTAAAAATGTCATTAAAATACTTAAAACATGTCCCTGAAAGGTGAATTTGAGGTGTATTACCCACTTAAAGCTTAGAATTTTCAATTGATTTTGTCTTTCTGAGCACCACAACTTTATTTTCAATATACACTGTCTGTTATTACCTCAGCATCAGAGAGAAGATGCCTCAAATTAACACTACTGCAATTGAGGGCACAACAGATTCAGAAAGTAATTTTTTTCAATTTCCTATATCTTTTCAGGTACACAACATTAAAACAGCATCATATTAAAAAGCTTTATAAAGTCATAATAGACAAGACAATCTCAAAGTCAAGTGTGTCAGCTAATAAACCTTCAGAGCCTTTAAATCTGTGCTCTTCACTAGCCATTCAATTTATACCCTACCCAAATAAAACTTGTTCAAATAAGAAAAGCAATTTTAGATTTCCTAAAAACATCAGATGCATACTTATTTGGACTAAGATGGAAACTGAGACTTTTATTTTTCTAGATGCTGCACAGCATGAACCTGAGTAAGGATGTGGAGGTAGACCAGGGTGGAAAAGAAATGCTGGGGATATAGAGAGTTGTGCCATATAATAGAGATAGCTGTGCCCTCCTACATGGTAACTACTACCATGTAGCTAAATTAAACTAATTAAGGTTAAACTAACTAAAATTAAACTAATTAAAAGAATTAACTAATTAAAGCAAAATAAAAAATTAAGTTGTTCAGTCACTCCAATGACATTTCAAGTGTTTAATAGACACATATGGCTAGTGGTTACCAAACTGGACAGCACAGAATAGAACATATGGATCACTGTAGAAAGTTCTTTTATTCAGCCGTGGGTAGAGTAAAGCAATCACATATATTAAAGTTTTAATTTAATATATCTAAATTTTCAGATAACCTGGCCAACCTGTCTCATTTTAGTTCCAGGAATATGCAAAGTTCGCAATTTTACTTGCTTATTTTAACATGGATTCATTTTTAAAACTTTTTACTGCATATACAGACAGAAAATTGAGTGTAAGTGTAAAACTTTCATGAATTTTCACAAACAGAACCTGAACCCACGCATGTAATCTGTGCCTGGATAAAGAAACAGAGCATTCATTACTGGCATCTCCCCCATCACTACCTATCTTCCAGTCACTACACCCCAACAAGGGTAATCACCATTGTGACTTCTACCAACGCAGAATATTTATTTTATATTATATAAAGGGGATCATATGTTATCTAATCTTCTATATTTGACTATTTTTCGTGAGATTATGCCTGTGAGATTCATTTATATTATTGTGTATGTTTGTAAATGGTGAATTCTCATTGCTATAGAGGAGTCAGCAAATTTTTTTGAGACAGTAAGTGTTTTCTGCTTGTTAGCCATATGATCTCTGTCACAACTACTTAACTCTGCAGTTGTAGAGTGAACATAGCTATAGACAGTATGTCAATGAATAGGTATAGTAGCTGTGTTCCAATAAAACTTTATTTACAAAAACACGCAGTGGGCTATAATTGATCCATGACCTGTAGTTTGCCAACCACTGCTGTTTAGTTATCCACTGTTTGACTATACTACAGTCTATTCATTCTCCTGTTGATGGGCATTTGGATAATTTCCAGTTTGGGTTATTATTAGTGCTCTGTGAACATTTTAATACATGTTTTTGGTGAATATATGCAATTCCTTTCTTGCTCCCCCTCTTCCTGGCATGCTCCCTGACTCACTGTTCAGTTATTTATCCTTTAGTACATACTTTAAATCTCAACCCTGTTATTGGTTGGATTATGTCCCACAACAAGATGTTGCAGTCCTAACCATCAGTAAGTGTGAATGTGACCTTATTTGAAAATTGCGTCTTTGTAGATGATCAAGTTAAGATGAAGTCATTAGGGTGCATCTTAATATAGTATGACCGTGTCCTAATAAAAAGGGGAAAATTGAACCTAGACATAAGTATAGAGGGAAGACAATGTGAAAACACAGGGAGAATACCCGCTACAATCCAAGGAATGCCTAAGGTTCCCAGAAGCGAGAATGGAGGCATGGAACAGATTCTCCGCCA
Organism: Equus quagga; assembly: GCF_021613505.1. Classification (NCBI taxonomy): domain Eukaryota; kingdom Metazoa; phylum Chordata; class Mammalia; order Perissodactyla; family Equidae; genus Equus; species Equus quagga. Next base: position 112,838,482 of record NC_060267.1, read on the forward strand.
CAATTATCAGAAGAAGCTAACCCTTCTGACACCTTGATCTTGGACTTTTAGGCTCCAAAACTGTGAGACAATAAGTTCTTGTTTAAGCCACCCAGTTTGTGCTATTTTGTTACACAACCCTAGCAAAGCAATACACCCACTAAGAGAGGTCTTCCTTGACCACATAGCTACAAGTAGCACTCTCCTCATTATTATCACTTGGCCTTGCTTATTTTACTCATTTCTTTTGTTTTCTATTTTTTTTTGTAAGGTTTTTTTTTTGTTTTGTTTTGTTTTTTTTTAAAGATTTTTTAAATTTTTTCCTTTTTCTCTCCAAAGCCCCCCGGTACATAGTTGTGTATTCTTCGTTGTGGGTTCCTCTAGTTGTGGCATGTGGGACGCTGCCTCAGCGTGGTCTGACGAGCAGTGCCATGTCCGCGCCCAGGATTCGAACCGATGAAACACTGGGCCGCCTGCAGCGGAGCGCGCGAACTTAACCACTCGGCCACGGGGCCAGCCCCCTTTTGTTTTCTATTTTCCCTGCTAGAATTAAGTTTCATGAGAGCAAAGAGCTCATCTGACTTTTGCTCCACTCAATTTCCCTTACATAGCATGCTGTAGATGATCAATAAATATTTTTGAGGTAAATGGATGTGCAAGGTGTCTAGTGTTAGAATTTTTATCTGGCACTTCGGAACTGGAAGTAACTGGAATAGTCAGATCCACAAGCACAGATCAGCTAATTGTGGAAGAATTAATACTTTCAGAAGACTCAAACTGGATGACATTAATAGCAGTAGTGTCACCAGACATGGACCTTAACCTGCTTCTCTTGCCCTGCTTAACAATGGCTTCTCTTGCCCTTCTTGAAAATATAACTTTTATGTTTGACCTAATTCTCTTGTCTTCTGACAAGGTGTAGATGTTCCTTTATCTAATACCTTTGGGCTGTATGTGGTTTTCAGCTATATTCCAGGAAGGAGCTCCAAGAGACAATTGCCGTGGACCCGGCTGTGCTGAACCAGAACAGGCCGGCCCAGATCACAGTCACAAGACTGGCACCTGCACAGATAGGATGACAATTGTAGCAGAGTAACCTGCCCTTATTAACATTGCAAATTCCCCTCCTCTGGGAGGGGTGAAGCAGCCATTTTTAGATCACACACTGTATGTAAAAACATGATTTCAAACTATGTATGTGCAAACTTATGCCCTTCTCTACATATGATGATAAAACTTCCCCTTTGAATATTCATTCCCTACCCCAAATAAAGGTACTCACCTCCTTTGTGAGTGCTCAGGGAGACTTAGCTTTCTGAAATCATTCTCTGTGGTCTCCATTTTCTTTGCTGCATGCTGCAAATAAAATTTCTGCTTTGTGAGAAAACTACTTTTGGTGCAGTTTTATTTAACTCCAAAGAAGGGACCCATGTTCAGTCCAGTAAAAGTAGGTTAAGAAGAATTTTAAGGAGTGGAAAAATAGAAGTTAGATTTGAAATTAGTATTTATTGAGCACCTGCTATGAACCAATGATTATACTAGGCACTTTCAGATTTTACTGCTCTGCTACCTGCTAGCTTATTTAACATCAGTAAGCCCATTTCATCATCTAAACAATGAGGAAAGTAGTAATACCTACCCTATAAGATCCCTGCATGGAATAAACAAGAAAATGTCTACAATTCACTCTGCATATTCCCAAGGACAGCAAGTGTGTAACCAATGTGAACTTTCAGAATTCACAATGCATTTAATAGAAGAGGAACTAAACATTGACAATGCCCAAGGGTCCACAGCTTGTAAGTGGCATAAGCATGTTTTGAATCCAGAATTTTTTGGTCTAACTGATCATCCTGCATCCCTATTTATACACTCTTTCCAGACATTTTTATAGCTACTGGTTTGATTAATATCCATTCTGCAAGAATAAAAATCATTTTTACTTTTTAGAAGAGAGCAAAATTGGCTGCTTTGAAAGGTTGCCTCAGTTATTTTGAGTCGCGGCCAATGCTCACAACAGGAGGCCTTGAGGCTCACATGTGGGACTCAAACTCAAAATGTAGACTCCAATATTTGAAGCAGCTATAGAAGTTTGAGAGCAATGCCGAGCCAATCTAAACCTGGTTCAGTGATGATGACATCATCAAGTTCTTTCTGACCCTATGCTTTCACACATGCATTTGGAAAGGTTTAAAAATATTCACTCTAATGATGGAAATTTGGAAACTTGAAATGTTAATAGAAAGACTGAAACAAGATTTTCAGCCTTGCCAGCAATGATATGGCCCACGGAAGAATTTGTAGTGTGACAGGTGCCAGTCAGTGCAGGCAAATCATGGCTACTGTGAGAGATTGTGCAGCCTTCAGAAATGAGCATATCCAAGCATGGCAATCTGGTTGGCCTTTTTAAAGACACTGTCTTAATCTCTTGCCTCTAGTATAATATGTACATCTCTCTGGCAAGAAAACAAATATACTTCACGTTGGTAGAAACTTAACATTTTTTTCTATCACTTTTAATACTTGCCAAAATTGAATTAAAAGGAAAACAGTCTTAATTTTAAAGTATTGATAGTCAATACTCTGTCAGTATACTTAAGAATATAGCTGTGCATGTAAACATACTTCTACAAACAAAGCACTGATATTAATTTGATACATTTCATGTGATTTTTGCTTTTTCAGAAGGAGTATATTTTGACAAATTTCTTTCCATAACCTCAAACCCTCTATATTTTAAAGATATTCGTGGTGAGAAAGAAGGTCCAGAATCATCTACTGGAAGTAGTTCATGGTTTCCAGCTTCTGTCAGACCAGGCAGCTGGAAGAACAATTTCATGAGTGTGTACCAGTGTAAGGCAGACAATGAATCTGAAATTATAGGGCATTTGCCAGATAATATAGGTAATGATAAGTGAAATAGCAGCATCTGCAAAGGCAAGAACATTTCTGACATCAACTCAAGGCCCTAACCTTGTGTCATTTTGAGATTTTAACCCTAAATAATGATCCAGTCTTTCCTTCTGACTCTCAACCTGTCGTTCACAAAAAAACTAGAGGATTTCAGCTTTGCAATATTTATTAACCAATGTTTTACTATGTCAAGTAGAAATGAAGTTATTTTACAATACGAATATAAACTTTGTCCTATCAAAGAAATATATGTATTTTAAGAACACTTGGCATGGGACAACAATGTGAAAAATATGCAATTAAATATCTACAACTGAATGACCAGCCCTTCATAGAACCACACTACATAAAATCTTTGTGGTTTAACTTTTTAGCTGCTTTTGGCTGTCTGATTCAGGGCTCCCCATTCAGGGAATGTCTGTTTCCTTTGGGACATTTTCTGCTTGCCAATGACAAGAATGCTGTTTCAAAATGAAATTTGGAACTCAATTTTAAATTGAATTTCACCCTCCAGAGTAAACAATAGATGAAAGCTGCCTATTAAATCATCAAATTTTAATTAAATCCTTTTGTAGCTGTAAGATCTCCATACTCAAAAAGGTGATAAACACATTGTACTTTAATTTAGTTACTTTTTGACCTAAACCCACTGCAAAAAAAGACTATGATATTTCCCAAGTAACCAAGAATGGCTTCACCATGATTTCTTGATCATAGCATAGTGAAGTTTTTAAAAACAGTGGAGTCAACAACTTGGGGTCAAAGCTTTGTTCCAGACCCTATCAACTCTGTGACCTTGGCCAAGTCAAATGATCTCTCTTAGCATCAGCTTCTTGCTTAGGCAGATTGACTCACTGGCTCCAATTCTACCCCTAACCACTCCTTGTATCCACACCATTGTCACGGCTTACTGTTGCCCTTGACTTGGAGCTTGACCGTGGGACTTGTTTTACCCAAAGAAATGTGAGTGGGGGCAATGTGTCATTTCTCAACCTAGGTCTCAAGAGGACGTGTATGTTCTATTTACTCTCTTGCATTCTATCACTGCCAACAGAAAAGTTGACACTGGGTAGCTACTTCTCTTTCATAGAGGGTCCCATTATCAACACATGACAAGCAGAATTGTCCCTACCCAATCTACCCCAGATGAACTGCCCAAGCTGACCCACTTGTTAATTCAGAAATAAATGCATATTTTATGCCATTGAGATATTGTGATTATTTATTACACATCATTATTGTAATAATAGCAAATTGATACAATTTTTGTATTGGTGAAATGAGAATTAAGATGGCCTCTTAGTCATAGAGTTGTTGGAAAAAGTAAATGGAATATTTAAAGAATATGAAATGCCTACAGTCCATGAAACCCTTTGCTACAAATTTGCAGGATAAGAGAGGTAATGTCCCTGCCATCAGGAAGATCACGTTCTAGACGTAATGTGCATATCTGAATTTTCATAACATGGTATTCATAACATAGTGCGCGTAGTAAGAAATACTAAGATAACAACCAGTAATATGTAAAAAATATATTACTAATTAATGCTAGTAATTCCATTCCATGTTATGCAATGGAGGATGATACATTTAAATTAGGAACCATAGTATTGCACGAAAACAGAATACCCAACAACCACCTTCTTGGACAAAATATTCCAATAATAAGCAATTTGTTCAGAAATGAACATAAGTGAAGAGAACTGCAACATAAGGCAAAACATATGTCTTGAACTTAGCAAAAGTTATCCTCCAGGTTCTTGAAGACTGAGAAGCTTGAAGAGGAAGTAAGTTTGATTTATCGACACCACATTGTGTCATGGTTAATTTTAAGTGTCAACTTGACTGGCCACGGGGTGTCCAGATATTTGGTTAAACATTATTCTGGGTGTGTCTGTGGGTGTTTCTGTATGAGATTTACAGTTGAATCAGTAGGCTGAGTAAAGCAGATTGCCTTGCCCCTTGTGCGCAGACACCATCCAATCTGTTGAAGGCCTGAATAGAACAAAAAGGTGGATTAGGAAAGAATTTGTTCTCTCCCCCTGACTCTTTAAGCTGGGATGTTAATCTTCTCCTGCCTTTGGATTCAGACTCAGACTGGAACTTACAGCATCAGCTCTCCTGGGTCTCCAGTTTGCCAACTGTAGATTGTGGAACTTCTCAGCCTCCGTAACTGTGTGAGCTAGTTCCCTTATATCCTGTGAATAAATCTCTACCTCTCTCTCTCTTTCTTTCTCTTTCTCTCTCTCCACACACACAGACACACACACACACACCTCCACCCCCACCCCTTATTGGTTCTGTTTCTCTAAAGAATCCATACTAAGACACATAGAAATTGCTTCTTTCTCTTTGCCATTCTGTCAAATCACATTTAAACATTATAAATCTATACACACGTATTCCAAAACAGAGCAAAACAACCACGAAAGACATCTGAAGGGAGAGAGATGTCATATATTTTCATTGCTACTATTTTAAATCCTTTACGATAGAGCATGCATGCAAAGCAATAACCTATTTCTGTAATGATAATTTTGAAGTGACACCAGAAAATCATTGAATGTTAGAGTTGAAAGAAAAATCAGAGGATTACTCATTCATCATTTACATGAGAAAATTTCCCCAGGGAGGAAACTCAAGTTGTCATAGATAATGCCAAAACTGAGATAGTGGTAATAGTAAGATATATCATTTATTGAGTACTTATTATGTATCTCCCACTGTGCTTTATATTCATTATTGCACTTGATAATCACTGAACAAGTATGTGAGTTATGCATTATGACTATCCTAGTTTTTCAAATGAGGAAATAGCTTAGAAGTGTTAGGAAACATAGTATGGGACTCACACACAGGTAGTCAAGTCAGGCTTAACACTCCAGCCATTTGACTTTAGAGCAGTCCTTCTTAAACTTTAATATGCGTACAAAATCACTTGAAGATTTTCTTAAAACACCTGGACCTCACCTCAGAAAGTCTAATATAATTGGTCTGAGATAGCCCTCTGGCATCAAAAAATCTCTCCAAGGCAATTCTAGTGTGCAGTCTTGGTTACAACCTCTAGTTAGAACCTGAATGGCTAAGTTCCTTTTATATCTCCCTTCTTCTTTAGAAAAAGCATTGAGAATTAGGCCATGTCTAAAATTGCAAACTACATAATCTCTTTGTCCTTCATGTTGGGTTTGATTTTTAGCAAGCAGGAAAAACTGGAAAAGAGGAGTGATATTTGTCGGGGGAGGGTTGGTTAAAAACATGTTACAATTAAGATAGAATTGGAAGCTCACTTGGGAAATGAATGCTAATATGGCAATGTTAATAAACCAACATAATATCAATAATATTAACAATAAATATGTTCCAATTGTTTTAGACTAAATTGTAATACTTCTCTTACTAGAGTGGCTGATTGGTTTAATCTTCCCAATTCATTTCCTCCCTGTGATAGAATTAAACATCCAAGACCTTTGCCAAGTGAATTTCTAGCACCTCCACCACAGTGTGCAAAAGATATGTTCTGCTTGCTAGTATTGGCTTGCTATGTGATTTTCTTTAGCCAGTGAACTTCAGTGAATAAGCTGATGCTGCCCAGGCTATAAGAACACTTGCAGGGTTCAGACTGGCCTTTTGTGCTTCTGCCACCAATTCTGAGATTTTTGTCCTGGGTAGTCACTGACACCAGAATGAGAGACACATGAAGTAGACCTGAACCCAATCCCCAAGCCATCCCATACAAGTCCTGCAGAGTCAAAGCTGATCCACCGAACCGTAAATGAGAAATAAATGCTTACTACTGTAAGCCACTACATGCTGGAGGTTTTTTTTATTCAGCATTATTGAAAACAAACAAATAAAAACCTGACTAATACAACTATATTTAACCCAAAACATTTTTCATTACATATTATTCTTTTCACTAACCAGCATCTGAAACACTCCATACCTTCCTAACTTTTCTGGAATTCTTGATGGAATTCTAGTATAAGGCCAACTTCTTCCTATTACGGAAGTAAAAAAAGCCAGCTAGTGTATGGCATGTGGCCAGGCTCAGCATCCAACCACACCCATCTGGTAATTTAAATCTCCATATAGTGACACAAAAGAGCAGAGGTTGTGGTAAATCCCCCTTCTGGGGGGCAGGAGGGAGAGATGTAAGTGGTGGTGTTAAAGTCTGATGATGGAAGAAGTAGTATAAGCTGTGTGGAGAGCCATATTCAAAGGGTTGTAACATGGTGTCCTCACTGGGCTGCTTGTGTGGCACTATTCTGGCTGGCCTTGGGCTGCCTCTCCTCCGTTTTCTCCTGCTTGTTTTCCATGCGTCATTTCAAGCTTTTTGAGCTTTCCTCTGAGCTGACAGTTATTTTCCAATAAATATGATTTTTGCTTAAATCAGCTAGGGCAATATTTCTCACTTGCAACTAAAATGTCTTGTTGTCCCATTCACCTATTTTGATTTAATTCTCAAATATTTGTCTAGTACCTGCTATGTATCAGACACTGTGCTAGGCTCTAGAGATAAAAAGAAGAGTGAGGCCTAGTTGCCTTCAAAAGATATCTATGTTTGCGTTACAGTCAATGTTATATTCTATAAAGTAGCTCTGCTCTATAAAGTCAGCGCAAACAATGAATTAGGGGACATACAGGGTTAGGTTCTTAGGAGACTTTGGCCACAACATTTTCATCGACTGGTTAATTTATAACCTTGTTTTATGTATGTTTCTGTTTAAACATACCTTATTATTAAACCTTATGTAATAAATATTATTTATTTGTTAACATTTAACTCATGGCCAATAGCATTATAACTCATGCCTGAACCAAGCTTATCTAACACCTATGTTTTCTCTGTAAGATATGGAATAGCCTTCTTGTGCTTAGGAACACCAGCTAGCACTTCAGCCCTACACTTAGGGGTCATTTCAAACAGTGGAATCACCAGGAAAAATCATAAAAGTGTAAAAAACGGGCACCAAATATATTCTGAAAGGGACACTTGTTTATAGTACGAGGGCTGAAATAAGAAAGCAGAGTCTTACCTTATACTGCCTCAGCCGGCAATGTGCTTGTTGGATGACTCAAATCTTTCACCCCTCTGCACATGTCTGAGAATGACTTTGAAAGGCCAGCGGGTATTGATTTGGGGGTTAAGTAAAGTTTAGCACATAAGCGAATTCACAAATATGGAATTCGTGAATAATGAGATTTGACTATATATAGATAGATTAGATATAGAAATAGATTAAGAGATATGTGGATATATATGTGTGCATATACAAATAATTTCAATGTATGATATATTCTTAGTATGTGAGAAGTGCAAAGAGAATGGGAGGGGAGTGAAGGAAGGAAAGCCCTGTGTGTGCAGTTGGAATAAGGCTGACGTAATTTAAGATGTCATATTTCAAGGACACTTTGGAGATGAACAAGAGATATGCTTTCCAGGCAAAGGCAAAACCTATGGAAAGTCCCAGACAAGACACATCACAAATCATTCTGGGACTAGCAGACTGAAAAAGGGAAAAGGTAATGTTGAGGGAGTGGGAGAGAAAAGATAAGTTGGGTTCTGAGAATAAATTTTATGTCACACCAGTGCACATAGGACATGTTCAGATTTGAGCTTTGGAAGGATAACTTCCATGATAACGTGGCGGTTGGATTGACAGGGAATGAGGCTGGGAACCAGAGTCCCAGACGTGAGTAACTTGTAAAACATAAGTGGTATGAAGGTGAACTAAGACCGTGAGAATAGAAGTAGGCAAAAGATTCAAATCCATAAGATTTGAGGAGAAATTAACTGTTATAGAATGAGAAGAAGAAAGATTAAAGGACAATCAAGTTTGGACTTTAAAATCTTGACATCTTTAACAGAGCCTGGACACACAATAGGCAGTTTTGCAAGTCAAAACTGTAAGCCTGACTGTACATGCTGAGATGGAAGTGACAATGAGATAACTAAGTAAAGTATTTCAATCATTAGGAAAATTAACATAATATGGTTCAGCATAATTTTCTGATCGCTTGGTCCATGGTTTCTTTATCAGAAATAGAAATATTGAAAAGATACTTAATAAATGTGATTTTTGATGTTAAATTTATTATATAAAAGAATTTCCAGGGGCTGGCCCCGTGGCCGAGTGGTTAAGTTCGCGCACCCCGTATCAGGCGGCCCAGTGTTTCGTTAGTTCGAATCCTAGGCGCGGACATGGCACTGCTCATCAGACCACGCTGAGGCAGCGTCCCACATGCCACAACTAGAAGAACCCACAACGAAGAATACACAACTATGTACCGGGGGGCTTTGGGGAGAAAAAGGAAAAAATAAAATCTTAAAAAAAAAATAAAAAAAAAAAAAGAATTTCCATAGTTCCCATAATTATGAGTTATGAGTTATGAGATCACCTTTTCAATGTAAAAATATTTTTGTTTTATTAAACACAATAGCACCTATATGTGAGTGTATATATATTAAAAACAGTGTAGAAAGATGAATATATTTGAAAAATAGTAATTTCTATGCCTATGTGTACAAGATTTATTGTTTATCCAATTTATAGAAAAACATTGGCAACCTTATTGATTTCTAGATCCATAGTTGCCCAGATACCCAAAGCATGAATGTGGGTGATCAAACTATGACAGAATATCATAAACTCTATGCCTGATCACATAATATCAATGGTTTCAAATAAGTATCCAATAGTAATCCCAAGCAAGAAGTCCTGTCTACATGCTTTTTTAATTTTTAGATTTATTGAAATATTAAGCAAAATTACAGCCTAGTTAAAATTATGTAAGTAGCACAGTATTCAGCACATCACCACCTGAACTATGTTTTATGGGCCTACCAAATTAATTAATTATGGCTTTGCTTTCTGATGGCTCCTCTTAGCCTACTATTTTTGGTTTTAAATAACAACTTAAGCATAATAAAGTGCAAATAAAAGAAATATAAATGTCAAACCCACCAACCAGTATTCAAGCAGGCAAGCATCATCCCATAACTCGATGGCTTTCAGAAACAATGAATTTTATAATATAGTTATCCCTCAACAATCCAAACTGCTTAAGCCACTTACACGGAATGTGTTCTGTCACTGCTTTTGGTATGCAAAAATGGCAACCTGGAAGGTCCAGATCATGAGATGATCCATCCCAATGATACTCAGCAGTGAGGTCATTCCTGAAGCTTCTACAATCAAAGGCTGAAGAAGGAGTTAGATTCTGATATATCCATTGCAGCATTCTTTCATTCACTTATTCACTCAGCAAACATTTTACAAGCATTCCTATGTGCCTGTCACTGTTCTAGAAGCTTGGGATATATCAGTGAACAAAAGAGACAAGTTTTTGCCTTTGAGGACCTTATATTCTACTGGGGAGGCAGACAATACTTAGCAAAGGTAATGCTAAGTAAATTATATAATATGTTAGAAGGTGATAAGTACTGTGGGAAAGAAGAAAGAGTAGCACAGAGTAAGAGGATTGGGAGGGCTGGAATATAGGTTGTGAATATTAAGTAGGATGGTCAGCGTAAGCCTCTTTGAGAATAAGTGTTTGAGCAAGACAATTAGAAGACAAGTCATTCAAGTCAATGTCTGGGGAAAGAATATTTCCAGAAAGAGAAGAGTTGGAGCAAAGGTCCCAAGGCTGGATACTTCTTAGCATTCAAGGAATAGTAAGGAGACCAGTGTGGCTGGAGCAAAGTGAGAGAACAGGAGAAAAGAACCAGAGGAGGTTAGAAAGGTATTTGGGGGCCTGAACAAAGAGCAAGTTGTAGACCATTGAAAGGACTTGGACTTTGACACAGAATGAAATGATGTGCCACTGAAGGATTTTGAACAGAGGAGGAGTATAATATGACATCCTTTAGAAAAGTAATTCTGGCTGCGGGACTGAGAATAGACTATAGAGAAACAAGGGTAGAAGTGGGAAAGCCTGAGGTTATTGCAGTAAACTTCACTGCCTTTAAAACAAGGTTACTGCTTTTCATTAAAGCATAAAATGATTATGTTTTACCAACTGATAACAAAAAAAGATTGTATATAACTATCAATGATGAAGAAGACCCTGCTCCCCTTCTAAATCCTGGGAAGATTCCACACATATAAATAAATTACAGGCATGGAAGATGCTGTGGCTTCAGGGAAGAATTAAGAGGAGACTGATTATAAAGAGTCGGTTTCAAGATTTCAAGATGTTCTCCCCTCACCCCAATTTTATTGAGATATAATTCACATGTAATATTGTATTAGTTTAAGATGTACAACATAATGATTTGATATACGCATGTACTGCAAAATGATTACCACAGTAAGTTTAGTTAACATACATCACCTCATAGAGTTATAACATTTTTCTTGTGATGAGAACCTTTAAGATTTACTCTATTAGCAATTTTCGAATATACAATAGAGTATTGTTAACTATAGTCACCAGGCTGCATGTTACATCCCCAGAACTTATTTATCTTATAACTGGAAGTTGGTATCTTTTGACCCCCTTCATCCATTCCTCCCAACCTCCTACACCCTGCCTCTGGCAACCACTAATTTGTTCTCTGTATCTATGAGTTGACTTTTTTTAGATTCCACATGTAAGTAAGATCATGCAGTATTTGTTTTTCCCGGCTGGACGTATTTCACTTAGCATAATGCCCTCAAAGTCCATCCATGTTGTTGCAAATGGCAGGATGTCCTTCTTTTTATGTCTGACATTCTTGACATTAGGAGTTGAAGTTTTTAAGGTGTAAGTTCCTTGTAAGAACTGCCCCAGATATGTTACTACCAAGAGAGCATCATACATCTTTTCCTAAATTATCTCGGTTAGCACACAATGTTTGTTTGTTAGCAGTGTTTTCTTCATCTGTCAGTGAACTTCATAAGTGAATTGTAGCAGGTGCACCAGGTGCACTGCTCTAATCTCTACTCTATAAGGCTTTAATGTTTCTTTTTTTTTCTTTTAGCTCAGTGAGCATTTAAGCTTATTAATACTTATTGGCATTGTAAAACTCCACAGTTTTTCACCACTCAAAACCACCCCAGGAGGAGTTGGAAATTGGATGTACCTTTTAATTCTCTTTGGAGTCCAAATCTAAATTCTCTTTCCTCCCAGCCTCTGAACTGGGAGTTAATGATCTCAGTCAAAGAGAAGTACTCCTCCCCTGGCTCCTCTTTTGTGCCTGTATTCAGAGAAAGAATTCAAAGGGGCCCACTCTAAGCCACCTTGCTCTACCGCATTCATATTTAATTGATGTACAGGAGGAAGTAATGCTCCCAATAGATCCATTCATCTATTATCCTTAAGTGCTTGGCTGTGATTTTTTTTCCTTTATCTTTGAGTTTCTTCTCATCTTTAACCTCACATTTACTAGGGTCATCATTACGGGTTGGCTGACCTCTGGGGAGAGCCAACCTGGTATATGTATCCCACAATGAAACTGGGCTTTTTGGGACTGTGGTCTGGAATAGCATATACCCATAATGTTTTCGGCCCCTGCAGTGGTGATTTCTGTTGCATTTTATGCTGCTATAACCTCTAATTGTCCCAGAAGAAAAGGACTAAATAAATCAACATGTACGAATTCCTTTGAGCTAATACTTAATGAAGAGCTTTGAAATTCCCAGGCGCAAAGCACCATAAATGTAACCATTACCATCTTCCTAATAAATGACTTTTTCATTTTCTTTCCCTTGTGATCTTTTTATTCCTCATTTCCCCCTTTCTTCTGAATTTAATTATTAAATGAACAAGATTCTTTTTTTAACTTGTTTTTTTACAAATTAGAGACACACTTGAGTAAACTGCTTTTTATTAATCAACTGCACTTTAGAAGAGATATGTAATAGTTTCCTTCTTACCTTGCTCCCCTCTTTCCTTCCTCCCTTCTTGCCTTCCTTGCTTTCTTACCATAGTACTGCATTTCTTTTCAATCTTATGCTAGGCTGTTGACAGTCATATTAATAAGAGGCTTCCCTCAAAGAGTTTGAAGACGTGTTCAACTTGAATGTATGATCATAAACTAGTTAAATACTATGTGTTTACATAATGCTCGCACTTTATAAATATACATAAAAACAGCAGCTAAAAACAGTACATAGGTAAATGTGTTGGAGAGTAAAGATAACAGGTTTCAGAACGATTCCATTTTTCTTAAAAATAGTTAAAACTATGCCAAGAAATCTATTGAAAATTAGCTCCTTGTCCTAGGCAGATGGTTATTGTAAAATCCTAGGCACACTGGACCCACTCAATAAATCAGGATTGATATTATTACCCTTAGTGGTGGTAGTAGTAGTTGCATAAGTACTTTCCAAGACGAACTTCTCAATTCCTCAAAGAAATATATATTCCCAACAATGTCGAGGAACATCGACAAATCTCTCTTTGATTGAGAAGATGACAGGCATGGATTCTCCTCGCGGTCTTTATTAATATTTATCAAATTTCAAATAGATGGATTTTCTCATTATTTATTTCTACCTGTATTTCCATAAGATAGCCATTTGTTTTAGAAACACAGAATTAAAATAGTGTTGGAAATGATTACCATACATCAAATAAAAATTGAAACTTACTCACATCAACTCATTTTTACCTAGGAGTAACATAGTTCATTTTCTAAGCATTCTGGAGTGATATGTTTGATTTTATCAAAACCTCTCTCCATTTCTAACACGTGCAATATGGGCTTCCTATCTTGGAAGTGATTGCTCACACTTACTTTTCAGGAGCAAGTATCTAAACCCATAATCCAGAAGGTCTGACATGCTTAGCTTCACAAATATCCCAAAGCCTGGAATCTTCCCCTTTCCTTCACTGATAGCATAGAGAAAGAAAGAAATAAGAATGAACGTTGTGTTTACCCATTTGGGGTCTGGATAGACTTATTTTGGGAGGTGTGACTGTCTACAGGAGTCATAGAGTCAACACAAGCTGGAGCTGAGAGCAATAAGGCGGATCCCACTCTCGGTCTCCCTTAGCTAACAGGAATTGCGCTGTAGGAATAAATCCAGCATCAGGATTACTGAAATTAAAGGCTAGGGAACCCAGTTCTGTCACTTTATCTGAACTATGATAAAGCTTTAGTAGCACCTTTGAGTAGAGGTCAGAGGGCATAGTTAAAATGGCAAGCAATAGCAGGTACAGTGAACCATAAACCCCAGTTCAACAGAACACATAGCTGCCACTATTTTTGTACAGAGTTTCCAAATTAAGGAAAGAAAACTTTATTATATTTGCATACATTTTGAATGTTTTTTAAAATAGAATTTCAAGTGAAAATTAAATGAAACAAAGCATCCATGGTTCAAAAAGATAAGAACTATGTTTCCTCTGCTCAATTTAGGAAGGCATCAAAAACAAGAGGTCCTTAATAAGCAGTATTTGGTGATGATAATAAAACCATATAGGATAAGCCAGTGCAAACTAATAGCTCTTATCATTAGAAAGATATTGGAGTGGGGGTTGGAGGATTAACAATGTAGTGACACAGTATGAAGTTAATTCTTCCAAGTTTAACAATAGTGTAATGCTGACATTAATAGGCAGAAGAAAGCTATTTATGGGCTTGAACCCTGTGGCTATACTGGGATGAAATGGTCTATGAAATGTTTGCTATTGTTTTTAAATGCGATAACAGCATACATGTTAAGAATGCTAATACTGAAACTGCATTTTAAACCACAGTGACCTATTTTTATGTATTTTAATGATAAGATTTTGCATGTTTTGCTGAAAAACTGAATGCTTTCAGTTTAGTAGAGTGATGGAGGGTACAGGACTTGGTATAGTTAGTATATGTAAACACTAAGTACACTGGTTATTATGTGACGATTTTAACGTGGTAGGGACCTCTTCAGCTCAACCTGGGACACTTGGAAATCATGAGATGAGCCACAGTTTTTCACAACATCGACACCTAATTTCTTCCTTCTAGGAAGGGAGATGAAAAAGACGAGGTTGTGGGTACACAGTATGTATACACTTTCCTCTGTGTTCATGGTACTCATGATCATCAACCAAGACATTCCTTACCTATGAGCAGGGCCTTCATCTCAGAATTAGTGTCAAATTTGCATTCAGGGAGCCACTGCTAATCAATTAATTGGAGGTAGCATGCAAAATAAAATCTATTTTCCATCCCTTGGCTAGACGGAGGACTGGAGAAGAGAAACATCTATAAGGAATATACGCTTAAACATGTAGTATGTTTCATTCCCAAGGTACACTAAATATTAGATGCATGATTCTGCCCTTTATTATAGCCTTAACCATCATTGGAAGCTCTAAAAACACAAAAGCTTTATTTTTAAAGAGGAAAAGGATCCTATAAGTTCAAAAAAATCGATGCTTCTTTTCCTTTTTGCTCCACGGTAACCATATAAATTAACATCACATGCACATAACTTATGAACAAATTTAAAAGTAAATGATTACCCATTTTATATCTGCTTAGATACATTGAGAAGCTGACTAAAACCAATCCATGCGAGGAGTTAATTTTGGTTTTCCAAAATGCCCAATCTCCATGTAAAGAACAATTCTTAAGAGTGCTTAAAAAATGGCAAAACTTTTATACTCATAGAATTAAAAAACAGAAAACATGGATGAATGCCAACAGTGCCTAGACCAGATGGAACTAACAAAATAGCAAGGTATGTACTACATAGCAAGTATAGTACACAATTTAAACAATTTAAACAGGAAGATAATAGTAGTTATGAAGGAGAATAATGAGCCTGCCAAAAATGTGGCCCCCAAATATCAAAAGATTCAGTCAGGTTTGCACTCCTGATGCTCAAGCAATTTATAGGGTAATTAGGTGATTAGCATTATGTGTAAAACTGATTGTGTTATTAGTTTCTTCAGTTGACAAAATTAATTTATTAAGCGACTCCCAGATGTCTCTCTATTTTGGAATTGCTGACCTCCTACGACTGGAAAATGTTCTTCTGTCCAGCAGACCTCAAGAACATGACTTAACCTTTGCTGAAAGATGTGTAGCATACTAAGATAGCAATAAAAATTTTAAGTGGATGAAAATACTAATAAAAAATATCAAAACTCTTTTAAACATTGGTTCCTTTATGTGAGTTCTGATCAATGATTAAATGGACCACTTTATCTAATTCCCCAAAGACTACTCAACCAGGAAACTCTAACCTTTTCTAGAAGGACAAGTACAGTAAAAGGCAATTCAAACAAACACTGCGTTCTCTTCCTACCACTTAAAAGCAGTTTCATGATAGGTACTTAACCCTTACTTAACCCTTCTCTGAGTTACATGTGGTTTCCTGATCTGTAAAATGGACACCGTTACCTTGTGAGGACCAAATGGCTTATTTTGTGGAAAGTGACTTGCACAAAGTAGTTTAGTGAATGCTGTTCCATAATCGCCCCTGCCATGGTTTACAGATGGAATTAAACTTATTACTTGCTAGAATTAGGTCATGTTGGCCCTGCAGCTTCTTGAGCATTATATCCCTCAATAACCTTCAGCTTAGATCAAGTATCCAGAGGTGAAAACAACAGTGATGTAGGTGTCAACTCTAGGGAAGAAATCTGTAGTTCTGTCATCTTAAAATTGAGCTTTGGTTTATATTGAGTTTCCAACAATGAAGCAAGAACTTCAAGACCTTTTGGAGGAGATCTTATTGAGGGCTGTCGCCATAAACCAATTCCTAAGACATCTCAACACATTAATTCTTTAGATCATGACCCAAGATTCGCTTCCTTCCCCAATAACCTACTCTATTACTTTTCTATTGTTGCATAACAAAAGACTACAAACGTAGTGGTTTAAAACAAAACACATTTATCTCACAGTTTTCAAGGTCAGAAGTCCAGGTTGGTTTAACTGGATTCTCTACTTAAGGTCTAATAAAGCCGAAATCAAAGTATCATCTGGCTAGGTTTTTATCTGGAGGCTTTGTGGAAGAATGCACTTCCAATCTCACTCAGATTGTGGGTGGGATTCAGCTCCTAGAGGTTGTAAGACCATGGTCATTGTTTGTGGATCTTGGCCTGGGGTTACTTTCATCTTCTAGAAACTGCCTGCATTTCTCATCACATGACTCCCTCCATCTTGAATGTCAGCAACAGCGTGTCAAATCCTTCTCCTGCTTCTAAACTCTTTGATTTCCTCTTCTGGTGCTAGCCAGAGCAAACTCAGTCTCTAAAGGGTTTACCTGACTGAGTCAGGATCATACCTGACCATCCAGATAATCTTTGTATCTTATGAGCAACTAATTTAGGACTTTAATTAAATATTCCAAATCCCTTCACAGCAATACTAGATTAGTGTTTGCCTGAATAACCATTGGATGGGAGTCTTGGAAGGCCATTTCTAGAATTCTGCCTATCACACTAGTACAAAACTAGATCAAACTTTCTTGTCCAATATCCCATAATAAGTCAGAGGGAGAAAGTCAAATACCATATGATCTCAATCATAAGTAGAAGATAAAAACAATGAAA
Source organism: Equus quagga (assembly GCF_021613505.1). NCBI lineage: Eukaryota > Metazoa > Chordata > Mammalia > Perissodactyla > Equidae > Equus > Equus quagga. Next base: position 112,855,849 of record NC_060267.1, read on the forward strand.
AAAATACCACATAGCATTGGAGATTGGATTGGTGGTAACCATTGGGGAAGGAGGGAGGGGGAGGGCAAAAGGGGTGATTAGGCTTATATGTGAGGGGATGGAGTATAATTAGTTTTCGGCTGGTGAACGTGATGTAATGTACATAGAATGTGAAATATGATGTACATCCAAAAAAAATTTAAAAACTTAAAAAAATAAGACGATGCTGCCAACCATACAAAATAAGCTATTTGTATTTTATATGTGCTTACAAGTACCTCATACCTTTTCTTCATGGCTCTTATCCCTTTTTGTAATTATACCGTTTTTGTGATTATTTGATTTAAATTACTGTGTGCACATTTGACTGTAACACCATGTCTATTTTTTTCTCACCATTCAGAATGCCTAGCATTCTGATTGACCTGTCATTGGTGTTTAGCAAACATTTATTAAAGGGAAGACTAAATAAACAAATAAATAAAGATAGGCTATTTTTATAGAAAAGTCTTCTTTGATAGAAAAGTCTCTTTTTGGCAGCTGCTTTAGCAAAGAAGAGGGAGAGGAGAAGGTGGCTCTTTGTCTGGACCAAGGCAGACAGGGAGCACAAACATGACACCTGCTGGAGGAAAAAAAAAAGATGGTGCCCACCAGCTTCAGCAAGGCAGTGGGAGAATGTCAGAATGGCACCCACCAACCTTAGTCACCAGAGAGTATACCCTGCCCCTCAGGCCTACCTTTAAAATTAGCAAGTGAGCTTTCTTCATGGTAAAGTCTGGATGCTTTTCAAAGGGCTACTTCTGGGCTCGGCGCTGGGGCAGGTGAGTCTGAGCATGAGCCCTTTACTAGCTGCTTCTCAGTTGCCACTGGTGAGTGAGAGCCCTGCTGGTTTTCAAAGCTAGATGTTTTGGGTGCTGGTCTCTCAGATGCAGGTCTTAAAAGTTGGCTTGCCCCACGTGGGGTTCAACCCATAGCTCCTCAAGGAGAAGCTCCAGGGTTTGAGTTTCCTCCTGATTGTGAGTTGCCAAGGGGATTTGGGGTGTGTGTGTGTGTGTGTGTGTGTGTGTGTGTGGTGGGGGGGGGGTGGTTATGGCTAGATTGTGTATGGCCTTTCCTAACTGCTTTAGTGTTATTTCTGTCTGTCTTGCTTGCTGGTTATGCAGGAGTCACTCTGCTAGTTTTTATGCTTTTTTCAGAGGAACTGGTTCCATATACAGCTGTAGATTTGGTGTGTCAGTGGGAGGAGGTGAGTTCAGGATCTTCCTGCGTCTTCATCTTGAACTGGAACCTCTTCTTGCTTTAGGCAATATGAATTTTTCAATGAACTACAAAGTTACTACAGATGTGTCCTGTTGGTATTTTTTATTAAAAATGCCTAGAATGGAAAAAGTATAAATAAGACTTTCCATTAACTTTTCACATAGCATCTGACACATGGCTTATAACAACAAATTCTCCATTTAAATCTATTCTTAACTTAGGCTGGAATAATCTTCTGAAAATGCACGTCAAATTATATAATTTTGTAACATACCGCAAATTGATAATCCACTCAATGACTTCCCTAGTTTCTTTTCAATGAATTAAGAATAGTTACAATCTGCCCTCTGTTGATTTTTATATTTCTAGGCAATTCCACTCCTACATTACTCTCCACTTTGAACTCCATATTTACATTTGTAATAGGTACTACCATCTTCCAAAAATTCATATCTACCTCTAACCTCAGAATGTTGATCTTTTCTGAAAGTACAGTATTTTCAGGTGATATGAGTTAAGACGAAGCAATAGTGGATTAGAGTGGGCCCTAAATACAATATTACTGGTGTCCTTGTAAGAAGGTCATGTGGAGACACACAGACACAGGAGAGAAGGCCATGTGACATGAGAGGCAGAAATTTGAGTCATGCTGCCAGAAGCCAAGTTTCACCAATGATTGCTGGAAACCACTAGAAACTAGGAAGAGGCAAGGAAGGATTTTTCCCTAAGGCCTTCAGAGGAAGCATGGCCCCACTGACATATTGAGTTTGGACTTCTATCTTTCAGAACTGTGATAGAATAAATGAATGTTGTCTTAAGCCACCAAGTTGTGGTACTTTTTTACAGTAGCCCTAGGAAACGAATACAAAAGTATTTTGTGTCTCTTAATGAGTTAGGCTATCTTTCATTTCAAGGGTTTTGTACAGGCTCTTTCCTCAGTGTCTGATACTTGTATGGGAACCCTTGATGATACCTTGTGCTTATTTTGTGGTCTGTGTGATGGCTGGAATTCATTTTTCAGAGGCACTTAGTAAAGAACATTTATCTCCAACTCTGTAGACATACCTGGCTCCACCTCTCCAATGCCTCCATATCTCTGCTCAGAAACTTATTGATCCCTGCATTTCTAGGCTGAAGGAAGAGGGGCGATACAGGGTAACTCTTCTCGTACCACATTTACTGTGGGAACCTCTTTCATTGAAAACTCGAGCCAAATGTGTGGTGGGAGAGAGCAGGTAATTCTGTACATGGGCATATGACACTTATGCTATAAAATTCTAGCATAACAATTAGATGCCCAACTCAATGGGATCAAGTTCATTTCCATGAATCTCTTTTATTAATAAACATGAGTTTCTGAGGCAAGCAGTTAGGTATTTTTCCTACTTAGTGCCTGGTTTATTGTCCTGGGTGGCAAATAAACCCTGAGCTACTAGAATCTACCAGGAAAGGCCACACACAATTTTGGAGTTAGCTTCTAACATCTGGATTATTTTTTGGTTTCCTCCACCTTCTGACTGAATTCTAGCCACTCAAGTGTACACACAGTCACCACTTCCTGGAGGAAGTTGTCCGTGATGTCCTGAGACTGGGCTATTTACCTTGCTCTCATGGCCCCCTAGCATAAGGACTTTTCCCATAATGGCATTTTTAATCGTTTATTTGTCTTTCTCTTTTACCAGACTGTAAACACCCTTCCTATTGCCTGGAATAATGGTAGGAAAATAGTAAGCACTAAATACAACTTGTTGAAAGGAGGAATGAACTGGTCTGAGGTTCAGAATAATGGAAGAATGCCTTTGGCATTCCTTCAGTAGGTCAATTGCCATTTTCCGTGGCATATAATAAATAGCGGAGAAACTATTTCTTATTTATAGTGCCAATGCTGATGGAGTGTGTTTTGCAACAGTAGCTTTGTTACCAATGCCTTGTGTCTCAAGTAGGGTGGTTCCATTCTCAGCTTCTCCAGATATCTACCCTTAAAAGAACAATAACATGCACTATGATGGCTATTGTAAAACAGTGACAACAACATCCCCCCCTCCCACTGATGGAAAATAACAAGTGTTGGCAAGGATGTGAGGAAATTGGAAAACTTGTGGATTGCAGGTGGGAATATAAAATGGTACAGCTTCTGTGGAAAATAGTATGGTGGTTCCTCAAAAAATTAAAAATAAAATTACCATATAACCCAGCAATTCCACTTCTGGGTATGCATATGAAAGAATTGAAAGCAGGGACTCAAAAAGATATCTGTATACCCATGTTCATGGCAGCATTTATTTACCATGTCCAAAAGGTGAAAGCTACCCAAGCGTCCATTGACAGGTGAGTGGATAAACAAAATGTGGCATATACATACAGTGAAATAGTATTTGGCCTTAAAAAAGGATATTTTGACACATGCTACAACATGGATACAACTTGACATTATGCTAAATGAAATTGGTCACAAAAAGGACAAGTACTGTATTATTCCAGTCAGGTGAAGTACCTAGATTAGTCAGATTCATAGAGATAGAAATTAGAATGGCGGCTGCCATGGGCGAGAGGAAAGGGGAAAGGGGGTTATCGTTTAATGGGTACAGAGTTTCAGTTTGGGAAGATGAAAAAGCTCTGGAGTCGGTTGCTGGTGATGGTTGCACAACAACGTAAATGTACTTAATGCCACTGAAACGTACTGTTAAAAATGGTTAAAATGATTATTTTATGTTATGTGTATTTTACCACAATTTAAAAATTTAAAAAATATGTCACAAAAAAGGGCAGTACTAATGAATAGAGTGTCACCAAAATTTCAGATCTGTCAACTGACCCAAGCTATTTGAAGGAAGGTACCTGCAGGTATCCATCTCTAGTACCTAATTTAGCTGGACTCTCTGCATAGCAACATAATCAATAATGATGAAATGATCAGTTTATTAATAAAATGAATCAATATATTGAGATATTTTGAACTCCTCTTTGATAAAGTTATTTTACACATAGACATTGCAGAAATCGTGGTGGACTAAATCGAAGAAAAGCGGATCATGGAGAGTCACAGGGTTTCTAACTCAGCCCTCCCTCTACCATCCTGCATATTCATATAATCTTTAAGGATTCTTCACATTGTTAGTAATATGTTAGTGCTGACACCCTATCATTAGATTGCTCAGGAAGGAAGGCTTAAAAACTCTGAAATTTGAAGTTTAAGTTTCTCGACTTTCCACATGAAATAATTTCCTGAGTTATTTAAACATAAGCCAAGACAGTCTAGGGAATTATTTGAAATAAATATTGAGAAGGAGAATTCATTTAAATGAAGTTAATCCTCCCCAAAATGGATAGCAACAAGATATTTAATCATTGCATAGCCAGTTAAATCACATTCAGAAACTGCTGGAAATGGAGACTAGACAACTTCCTTAATTTAGAGGACACTGTAATGCTTAAGACTTTAATCTCCTTATGATAGATACTGGACTTAGGACTTTGGCACAGTTTTCGTGATAAAACCCTTGCTCTTATTAAGATGTTTTATACATGAATCAGTACAAGTTATTTGTAAATCAACTAAGTTTACTACAATAGTCCTCTAGTCCTCTCTCCTTGAGGAAACACGAATATTAACATTTTTATATGTGATATGATTATACATTGGTTTATCTGTTTGGAAACTTATTTTCTAGACATTAAAAAATTTATAAAAATAGGAATGAGCCTTTTATCATACAAAATCAGAGGTGCCCAGAGTCTAGAATTTCTGTATACCTGTTTTGTGTTTCTGTATATTTGTTTTCAGCTAAAGAAGAGGAAAAAGCATATTATGTGACATCAGACTAGTACATAGAAACCATACGGCTTGGCTCTTTTACTAAATGGAATGGGAATAGTAAATTTTGATCTGATATATGTCATGTAAAAGTTACAAAGAATTCTCTATCAAAAGCTCAGAAAATTAAATTAAAATCATATATCTTATCCTCATTCCGGTAGGCAATAGAGCCTCCATAGTGAAATAAAGTTCGTGAACAGATTTCCAATTAAATTCCTCATTGCATGAAAAATAAAAATCGTAGAAATAATGCAATTTATTATATGATTTGTCATCAAAAACGGTATAGTAAAGTTTGTATACAACTGCATGATTTAATAAATCTTTACCCCAAAGTAAGCAACTTATAGAATTAAAACTCCTCTGTGAAAAGAGTACAGTAATTTATTCCATTACGTAATACCCACATGAGCTGAATAAGAGTTACCTTTAAATATCTATAATCTCTAATGTGTTTTAGGAAAGAAAAAAGAAAAAACTACTTATTTCTAAAGATCAAGTTGGCAAATATGACTGTAAATACATTTTATTGCTTGGGAGCATATCTTTAGAGGAAAGATAAACAAAGCTACAGCTTGAGAATGTGCATATTGGATTATTTAACCAAATAACACAAATACTTTTCAATAAGCATAGTGGAATTTTCCACGGTACTTCACAGAGATCTTGGATATACTAACCTTTGCATTTGGCTACCGACAAACCATCAAGAGCACAAGACTACAGAGTTCTGTTAGTATGTTTTTCTATTTGTTTGTGTCATATTCTAACATGTTAAAGACTATTCTCAAATTTCTGGTAATCTTTAGTTCTTTCATATTGAATAGTGAACCACTTGGAAGCTCTATGTGTTTAGGGGGGTTGCCACTTATGCTCTCTTGGCTTTCTCTGCTGTGTGATCTAACAGATCAGCCTCATTTTTTCCTCAGTAGACCCTCAAAAGTCTATCCATAGGTCTTTTTCTTTTAGTACTTCATCTTCTCCAGAAAGGAGTTCTTCATTCTCTTTCTTGAGAGTTGAGGAGAAGGATGGGATGTTTATGAGCCTGGAAGCCTACTTTCTGGGAGCCTATTAGTGACGGAGAGGCCCTCAATGTTCATTATTAAAATTTTCACCTAATCCTGCAATACAGTTCATCACTTCACTCCCTATCATCCTATGATCCTGATACTCCAAGTTCTGAGCTCTTTGACTCAATTTCTCCAGAGAATCAATCTCCATTTCTATGCGTAGTTATAGCTACAGGTAGAAGAAGTGGCCATCTATGGTTTTATCTGCTTATGTGCATTTCCATTCAATTCAGTATGTTGAATTTGAAAACCCTCCGGCTTTTCTCCTGATGTGCTCTGTGGTATTTGACACAGTTCATCACCCTTTTGGCAGCAGCCTCCACCTGTCCTTCTAGAGTGGCTGGTCACTCCAAGTCCTGTGTCTTTTGGAGAAGTGGAAGTAATAAGCACCATAGCAAGTACTTAAATTTAGTTGATTCCTCATTGTTAAGTCAAATATGGTTCTTCCATCCACTTTCCATGTTGCCAAAAAAAAAAAATAGTACATTTTTTATACTAGTAGTGTACTCATATATACAGTATGTAAACATATATATTATATATATTTCCCTTAATGTTTGCTTTTGTGCATTTATGCTTTTTAAAAATTACTTTCCTACCTTTTGAGTGGGTTTTTGGAAGAGGGAATAAACAGAAATCCAAAAAACATATAAAATAGATTCTTTCATTGAGTTCTCATAAAAGTCAAAGGAAGATGGTATTTTGATTATTATTCCAAATTTATGGTTGAGAAAACTGAGGCTTAGTGAAATTAAGTACCTCTCCAAAGTTCGTATTTGCAGTAATGAGTAGAGTCAGAATTCAATGTCAAGAAGTTTGACTCTGCAGAGACTTTGGCTATGATATTACTTCTGCACCGTAGAATTGCTCTTACTTCGTTGAGTAACTTGGGCTGCAACTCAGTTTCCCCATTTGTAAGCTGCTGGGCTTGGTCTCCCTAAGGTTTCTTGCAGGTCTAAAATGAAGGCGAAGAATGGACAAGTGTGTGAAATCCCTCAACGACTACAAAGAGAAGCTAGCTTGAAGGCTTTTATATCCAATGTCTAAAGACAATACAGAAGAAAAGCCCAGGATGAGACTTAGTTAGATATTAAATGCCATATACTGTTTTTTAAAATTTTCTTTGGTTTTGTCATTTTGGGAAAGTAATAAGAATACGAAGAAAGAAAATATATCTCAGCTTGTGTAGTAAAGAACAAAAGGAACCATACACTTTATGTTCAGTCCAATGACATTTTTAAATGACCCTCCACCTGCAGTTTTCCCCACCTGTACTATTTAAGAGTCTTTCAGATGTACACATAACTGGCTTTTGTTTTTATTAGTCAAGATCCATTTAGCACAGAATATTGTGCCAACATATTCTTGCTTTCTTGGGAAAATAATTATAGATATCAAATAGTGACAATGGATAGTTGGTTTCTTTTTGCAGTGGCTATTCCAGACGGTATAAAAAAAGGTATTCTAACTAATGTACACATTTTATTTTTTATATGAAATGCTTCCATGGTATGCAGCAGTGTGTGAAATTATGAAAGTGACAATATTTAAGCTAAGAAGACTTCTGTTTCTGAGACAATATCTTTAGGAAAAATAGAGAAGGTAGTGGAGAGACAGGGGAAGATACAAAAAAGGGAATCGATGAAGATTCTCTTCCTTCTCCTGGAATTTAGATTTTTAAATACCATAATTCATTATATTACATCAAGATATATATATATATATGTGTGTGTGTGTATATATATATATATATATATATATATATATAAAATCCTATTAGACCTGAATTAGTAATTGTTTCTAATTTATGATCAAAAAGGGTTTGTACACAAATATTGATTTTCTCCAGGACAAACTGGGACTTTCCTAAAGGAGAGAAAACTATTATAATGGTGTTAATCCAATAATGGGGAGATATTTTCTCTTTAAGATTGAAAACTAGCCATGGAGTTGAAACAGCAAAATTCTATATACAATTTAGAATAGAAGGGTAATAAAGGATATATTTAAAAATTTGTTTTGAAGAGTTCATGGAGAGGGGTGCATTTAATGAGATCACTCAGTACTTCTCAGATCTGGGGCCAGTTGAGAGATAGGACACAGGAGGTAGAAAAAAAGGAGACCACCGTTAGCTTTATTACCTGTTTAGAGAGGTACAATCAAATTCACCTGCTATTACTCCATTTCTCAATCAAGCAGGTGGATCTACCCAAACGTAGGAAGCCCTGAAAAACTGCCAGGTTACCTCACAATAGCAGAGCCTGTCCTAAAGAGCTGACTGCATAGCTAAGGAGGGACCAGAATACATTCACTCTGCCACGGGACAGTCCTCAAAGCCCATAAAAGTTACTACTGTGATGATTCAGTGCATTTATTTCCTAAATAATGAAGACCCAAACTCTAGGTGGGATCGTTCTCTATTTTGTATCTGTGCATTCCTGGTAATCTCTATAGCCTTTATCAATGTAAATAAATTTTAGATGATTTTGAGGTTCCAAGTGGCATGAAGCTCAACATTCTCTGGTCCAAAATATTGTTATTTAAATAGGAAATGCTTTCTTTGAACCATTACTTTGGAGGCTAGCTTCCATTTCCATGAGCTTGTGATACCTTGTGGAAGGACATCAGCAAGAGTAATATACCTGGCTTGTTCAGTTGCTGCATTTCTCCTCATGGAAAAAGGAGACACTGATATGGGTGGCTTTAGGAGAAGGATTGAACATATTTGGCTGTGCTCCTCCTAGGTTCTCTCTTCGCAGCTCATGGAAATGGAAGCTAGCCTCCAAAGTAATGCTTCAAAGAAAGTATTTCCTATTTAAATAACAATATTTTGGACCAGAGAATGTTGAGCTTCATGCCACTTGGAACCTCAAAATCATCTAAAATTTATTTACATTGATAAAGGCTATAGAGATTACCAGGACTGCACAGATACAAAATAGAGAATGATCCCACCTAGAGTTTGGGGCTTCATTATTGAGGAAATAAATGCACTGAATCATCACAGTAATAACTTTTATGGGCTTTGAGAACTTTCCCATCAGTTTAGAGAAGGCTATGGGGTGTTGAATCAAAAGCACTGCCAGAAAACAATGACCACAAGTCATTAGGGCAAATAAGCCTTCATCATGTAATATTTGAAAACGCCTTTCATTTAAATTTATACCTCCAAATGAATTCGTAAAATCAATAGATGCTGAATAACAAATGAGAATGAGAAAGTGATTATGTTGTCTTATATTCCATTTACACATTCCATTTCCTTTACAAAACTATTTGAGGTGTGAAAATAATGCAAGAAGTGATACTGAAATATAAAGTTATTCAAGAAAGTCTGATTTGGATGAGTAAATATTGCTATGAAAAAATGATGAGTACAATGAGTCTGATTTATTGTATGTCTAAGTAGGTTCCTAAAGATTTGCAAAAAATAATTTGAGGGACATATATTGGGTACTTATATTTTATCAAGGAGCGTTCAGTGAACTACATACTTCGATGTACATATCATCCCTATGAGATAGATACTATTGTGACCCTTGGTTTATAGATGGGGAAGCTGTAGTTTAGAAGAATCACTTGCCCAAATTCTCATATTTCACAAGTGGCAGAGCCATAGTAGAGAAGAATCCCACTTAATACAGTGCCCAAAAGGCATGGTAGATTACTGTTATATAAATATGTTGAGATGGAAACCCCACAGATTAAAAAAAGAAAGTATGTTTCCAGCAAGTTTATATTAGCTAAGTATGTCACTCGCAGCAACTAACTTTACTTAAATGTTTATTCCATGCATTTTCTCAGCAGAAGCCCATCCTCCACTCTTGTCATTGAAGATTTGTAAGTAGGGAAGAGAAGCAAAAGGAACTCTATTGTGATTTCTATTGTATCAAATACCTGGATGAAAAGTGAAAAATACTATAGTCAAGTAACTTGATGTTTCTGAACATTTAGTAACTGTCCAAAGACTGATTAACTTTTTCTTTTTTTTTTTCACTTTTAATTGGTCATTCAGACACATGTTAGATTACTTCATTTCCTTGACTAGATTAAAAAAAATCAGTAAACCATTTTTGAGATAATATAGAGGCGGGTTTATAAGGTCAGACAGAGATGGGTTTGTTTCCTGGCGTGGCTGCTTACTTGCTATTGGCCTTAGAACTAATTACATTCTCTTCTTAGGACTTGTTTTTCCCATCTGCTGTGAAAGCCGGAATAATGGCTCCCCTAAGCTGTCTATGTCTTAATCCCCAGAGCCTGTAAATATGTTAGATTACATGGTGTAGGGGAATTGAAGCTGCAGATGGATTAAGATTGTTTATCAAATGACCATGAAATAAGGAGACTATCCTGGATGAACTGGTTAGAATCAATGTAATTACAAGAATCCTTCAGAGAGTTAAAGAAAGATGTGACTGTGGAGAACCAAAAATATAGCAGCTTTAGAAGGACTTAACCTAATGTGACTGGCTTTGAAGATGGAGGAAGAGGGCCATGAGCCGAGGAATGTGGGCAACCTCCAGAAGCCAGGAAGGGTAAAGAAATGGATTCTCCTCCAGAGGCTCTAGAAAGAAACGCAGCTCTTCTGACACCTTGATTTTCACCCAATGAGACGTTTCAGATTTCTGGGCTTCGGAACTGTAAGGTAATTTTATGTTGTTGTAAGCACTAGGTTTGTGGTAACTTGTTACAGCACCAATAGGGAACTGATGCATCGGCAAATTCAGGATATTAAGAGTATGATAGTTGCGAAGATTAAACGACATGACGTGTGTGAAGTGCTTAGCCCAATGCCTGGCACAGGACAAGAAATCAATAAATCATTGCTGCTATTAATTTAATTATTTTCCTAACTAATAATGCATTGTTATTATGATACTGAAAAAAAGAGTCAAAAGAAAAGGACTGAACTACAAACTGCTAAAAACAATAAGAGTGCTTGGATCTACTGGAATGTGATAGTCAGAGAAGGATTGAAAACCTTAATATTTATGGTAGGCAGGATATAAACTGTGATAAGTATTAACATTTAGAGAAAACAGAAACCACAGGAGAGTCCCAGTATTCTTGTTATCCTACTGAGCACTTTAATGAATATATTTAAATACTTGGAATAAATCTCTGTGTTTATTTCAATGAAACTTGATAGCATCAGAATTCCCAAGGAGGTAAGGTACTTAGAATTTCCATTTCCATGAGTAGCCTCGCTTTACAAACAACTGAATATATCTAATCTCCGTAGGTTGAATTTTGATAGGAATCATTTTAGACAGAACCTTTTCTCCCAGACCTAAAGATGAGTGAAACCAATTTTAACAAAGAATTTTATTCCAAATGCCTTCTGCTGTCCACAGTTTCAAGTGATTATTCCATGATACAGCTGACATTTTGAATTGTTCTAACATAAAACATCTTTAATGATATTTATCATATTCATTTACACAAAAAAGTGTTAATATACTCAGATTCCATGTTGTAGAATCTTTAGCTTTTCATTTCTGCTTTTTTTGATGCATGAGTCAAGATTTTAAGCTCAAAATAGTGTTTTGTGTTTGCTTTCAGAACCAAGGCAGAGTTTTGAGCAGTAGTTTATAGTTAAACTTCTTTCCAATATAAAAGAAGTGACACTTAGAGACACGACACATTTTCATGCCCCTGATACTAGGTGATAAATTCCCTGTTGCTCTTTTCCATTCAAAACTCAAGTTAAGCACTACTCTGATCAGCCGCACAATTGAACTGATGTAACATGGGTAACATAGATAATGTTACACAGAATGGAAATTTAATGATCAGTTTGCTACTCTGTAGGGATTGTTGGTAGTCAACCCTTTACACAGTGGACAACAGAAACTTAGGGATTTACACTGGGTTAAATAACTAATCATTTGTTTATTCAAAATAAATATTTACACTACATAAAAATATGTTACTTGGTAATATAGAACTAATGCAAAGATAAGTAAAGAGCAGTCAGTAACTCAGTGAGTCTATCATAAATAAGGTAGGATTAGAGTCTGGATTAATTCACAGAATTTACACTGTGAATAAGACATGAAATACCACGAAATACAAAGTATGGGGTTAGGATATTGTTTGGTAGGTAATGAAAGAACTCAATTCACACAAGACGTTCTCAAAAGTGTTTTTCGTGGCCCATTTTCAGATACTCAAATTATTGTCAGTCTTATGAAGACAGTAAAAGATACAAAACAATATTTTATACAGTACTCCATAAATACAATCACAACTACAGTGTAAGGGTGGTTCAAAGAGTCTGTATGAACACCCACAGTTTTTAGACTTTTCTTAGTAGCCCCTCAGCAATGTAAATTTTTTTATAATAACTCTCTACTGCCACAACTCTTCTTTACCCACAGGAACAAATTCTCAACTATGTCAATAGCCCTGTCTTCTGGGGATTCCCTTGATGACACATTCTCTTTACATTTCCTTGTGTCATATAACCTGCTTATTTCTGTTCTCCTTAAATATATGTATGACATTTAAACATCCTCTTCTTGATTCATGAATGTATCACTTTATTCTATCTTTATTTGCAATATTCCTGTTTTTTATTTCTTTTCTTCCTAGTTTCAGTTTTCTGTTAGTCTATTTTGTCTCTCCGTTAGTGATTTTGCTCAGGTTCTGACAATTCTTGTTAGTCTACTCGCATTTGAGACAAGGCACTTAGAAGTTCTTTGGAAACTCTGCAAGAAATTTAGACTTACCATCTTGGGCATCTATATAGGATGATCTGGCTGAGCCATTTTGTTAGGGATTTCACAATGTATGTTATCTTAGGTTTATTCTTTGGGTCGGTCAGATTCCCCAAAGAACAATCTTCTAGTCTCCTGACTGATTTACAGCATTCTAGGAATTGAAGACATACTTTTAGAGACCTCCAATATTTTGTTAGGGAATAGAAGGAGTAGGAAACTGGTGCTGCAAATTTCTGAGTGTGTTTGAGGATTTGTGTTACAAATCAGGTTGTCACCCTGTCTCCACAGCTAGTTTCAGATTCATCTTTCTCCCTCTCTCCCTCCTTCTCTCCCTCCTCTTTTCTTCCCTCCTCCCCCCTCCCTTCCTTCTTTCCTTTCTTCAAGACAGAATCATTGATCATTCTCCCAAATTATAAATTCATTCATTCATTCATTTGCTAATTATCTTCTCCTTTCCCATTTTCTTTGTTCTTGTGATTCTGTGCCTACCGACATAGTGACAATGCAGGGACACACACACACGCACGCACACACACATGCACATACTCCCAGTCACTTTAGTGCATTTTTATGGAGGGAATAAAAACAAAAAGAAAATATTTTAGGTCATTTTTTAAAGAACTGGGAGTCTCTTGCAGGTTTTTATATTAGATATTGATCCTTTGGTAATATAAAAATGTGACTGTCCACAGGTAGCATGGTGCAGGTCAGGAGCTCCGCATTCTCATGGATGTCTCTTTCCATTCATACCCCGAGGATTGTTTACACAGAAAACGCAGTTCTATCTCTTCCTCTGACTATAAGATGCATCTCCTTAATTCCCAGGCTTACATAGGTGAACCTTAACAACCTACCTAGCACAGTGGCATCCATCTGTTTCAATTTCCCTTGATACGGAAGGAAACCCCATTTTTTCTGGATGTTTCACATTATGGTGCTTGAATTTAAATCTACATTTACATATTTTGAAAACAAGATATACTTTATCAATTGTGTATGTTTGTAGTGGGAGTGGAGGCTTTTCATGTCAGATCAATTCTCCATCTTGATAGCAGTCTTCTTGTTATTGAAATACATTATTAAATATTGATGCAATTTCCAATGCCACTTCAATTATTAGGCAGAAAATAAATTAGGAATGAGACAAGTTTGCCATATGTGAATAGATGGCATTTACATTTATATTTTCAACTTATATTTATATATTTATGATGCTACTGGTAGCAAGGAGGAGCACTGCATTGCTAAGTTCCTGTGAAGTATAGTTGGCTAGATCTTTCTGATACTTTTCTATGCTGCTAATAGCATTCATGTCATTCTCTGCCTTGTGTCTTGGGTTATCTGTTTTGCATCCTAAATTATCTTTCCAGTCAGTGTTTTAAAGCATCTTTACCCTTGTATCTCTAATAAATACTTTCATCATTAGCTCCTGGATTATCTCCAATATTTCTACAGTTCTATTAATCAGCTGCCAAAGCTAGAGTAAAGCACATGGGTGCACATTGATGAGAATGACAAGCGGGGCTAGAAAGTGGGATTATCACATCCTTGCTTTTCCCAGCAGTCTTTAAAAAATTTCTTTGTTTTTATTGATAGATTTTAATGTTCAGCCAACAATGTTTATACCTTTAATCGTGACTGGTTTTGATGTTTCACAGTTATATTTGCATGGGGTGTTGCCTGTTATAATGCTGCACAGTACTTTTACTAGGAAAAGAAAAATATTTAGTGGTTTGATTAAAGACTGACCCACAACCTATGGGGACCATATACATCCTCTTGGTTTGTCTCCAATTCCTTTTCTGAGGAGAAAGAACACGTACAGGAAGAGAGAAAAAGAATTGGAAGTGAAGAATAAGAGATGGCTAGACAGTTAAGGGTAGTTGTTGTTCAGCCAAAAGTGACAATATGGGCTTTGTTTCTTGGGTTAATAAAAATAGGTAACCAGACATAAGTTTACTGTTTTATGCCACACCGGTTCTAGTGACCTCAGGAAAACAGACTCAGTTTCTGAAATGGAAGACAGAAATATGCATTTTATATCATATTGAGCTTTTTTAAAAAAAACTACAACAGAGTGTTTTCCTTACTTATAATTAGTTTTAAAAAGATTAAATGCACACTAGGAAAAATAGTAACATAATTATATCTTGTTTATAAGGTAATTATAACAATAAGTGTATAATTATATCCAGCCTTTTTCATTGAACCTAAGATGCTATCACATATAGGATGCACCATTATTTTATGTATATCTGTGCTACATAGTAAGCTATTGTGTCTCAGCTTCAGACCCATCCTTTTATGCTCCACTGTGATGTTGATGCTGGAACTCTGAGACCACACTTCTCCTTTGCCGGCTGGCTCCCTTCAGGATCTCCCAAGAATTGCTAGAGGAGGAGAGTATAAGGCTGAGGAGAAAGAACGCCACCTCATGCTCCCTGCTGTCCGTTTTCTCTTCCTTTCAGTGTCACTGAATCCCTTGTCATTTATGTGTGTTGAAAATATTTTCTCTCAATCCATGGTTTGCCTTCTCACTTCCCAAACTATACATTTTATTTTAATATTAATTTAGACGAAGTCCAATTTGGCCACTTTTCCTCGACTTTTAGTGCTTTGTGTGCTGTCCAGGAAATGGTTTTCTTTTAAAAAGCTTCATGGTTCTGAGTTTTACATTTGTGGTTATAATCAATATCAAAACAATTTTGTGTATAGAGTTAGGAGTTGAGGTTCATTTATTTTAATCATATGAATATCCACTTGTTCTAGAATCATTTACTAATACAGGTTTTCTTTTCCCACTAGATTGACTTGTTATCTTTGTTGAAAGTCAGTTGATTATATCTGTTTGAGAATATTTCTGTAGCTTTGATTCTCTTCCAATGATCTATTTGTCTCTCCCAACGCCAATACCTCTCTTAGAACCTGGAGTTTAAAGTCTCCACATCTGTTCCTTCTTTTGTTATTGTTCTGCTTCTCCTCTTCCTCCCCCTCCTTCTTCTTCTTCTATAATATTGTTTTGTGTATTACAGATTTGTGCTGTCCACTTGTCCCATGTGGCTTTTTGCACTTGAAATGCAGCTAGTCCTAGCTGAGAGGTGGAATAAGTATAAAATACACACTCATGTAAGAACACGGTTTGAAAAAAAAGAATGTAAAATATCTCGTTAGTAATTTTGCAATACTGATCATGTGTTGAAATGATAATAGTTTGGTCACACTGAGTTAAATAAAATGAATCATTAAAATTAATTGCACAATTTACTTTTACTTTTTTAATACGACTACTAGAAAATTTAAAATTTTATTTTGCTCACAATATCTTTCTGTTGGGTAGTGCTGTTCCTAGATACCTTCTGAATTTCCATATAAATTTCGGGTTTAACTTATTTATTTATTTCACAATATCCTGCTAAAATTTTGATATGGATTGCAATGCATCTACATGTTCACTTGGGGAGAATGGGTGTCTTAGCAATATTGATTCTTTCAAACCATATTAGATTTCTCCAGTTATTTAGGTCTTTAATTCTATCAATTATTTGTAGTTTTCAGTGTAGGACCCCATCTTGTCTTTTCTTTTAAAGATATAGTGGCAGGCATGTAATGCATCTTGACACTCTATGAATAATGTTGTTTTAAAACATTACACATAATTTTTCATTGCTTATTTGTAGGAATGTAATTGACTTTTGCATACTAATCTTTAGTTCGTAACTTAACCTCACTTATTAGTTTTAGTTTGTTTGTAGGTTCCTTTAGATTCTTTATGAATACAATAATGTTTTCATTAACTAAAGGCAATTTTACTTCCTCTTTTCCATTCTTTATGCTTTTGATTATTTTTTTCTCTTACACTATTGCAGAGGGCAGGACACACAGTACAGCAATTTTAGGAGGAAATCATGCAACTTTTCACTGCTAAGTATTATGTTAGCTGATGAAATTTGTAGATGGCTTTTTATCAGGTTAATGAAACACCATTTTGTTACTAGACTGGTATGAGTTTCTATTATGAATGGATGTTAAATTTTGTTAAATGCTTTTCCTACATCTATTGGGATTATCATATGTTTTTAATCTCTTTTATTCTACTAATGTGGTGTATTATATTCATTAGCTTTTGAATAATAAACCAAACTTATGGTCCTGGACTAAAATCCACTTGATCATGATATATTAACTTTTTTGTACATTGATAGATTCTGTTTGTTAAAAATTTTATAAATATGTTTGCATCTATGTCCATGAGAGACATTGGTCCATAATTTTCCTTTTTTTATAACTTTGTCAGCTTTTGATATTAGAGTTATGCTGGCCTACTAAAATGAGTTGAGAAAGTTAACTTCCATCATTATTTTCTGAAAGAGAATGTATAAGAACTATTTCTTCCTTAATTATTTGGTAGAATTCACTGATGAAGTCTTTGCAAGAATTTACTTTATGTGAAATTTTTGTAAACAAATAATTTTCCTTTTTATAATTAAAATTATTCAGATTTTCTATTTCTTTTGTCAATTTGGGAATTTGTCTTTTTCAAGAAATTTGTTCATTTTATTAAAGTTCTCATAGTTGTTGTCATAAAGATGTCCATCACTTCTCTATTCTTTTAGTGTCTAGAGACTATGAAATGATGTTCTCTCATTTCTTTCCTGATATTAGTATTTTGTGTTAATTCTTTTGTTTTCTTTATGAGTCTTGCTATTCATGTATAATTGTTTTTGTTCTTTTCAAAGAACAAACTTTTAGTTTTTAATTTTTTTCTACTTGATTGATTTTTGTTATCATTTTTAACATATCTTTTCCTCTTTTATAATTTCTATCCCTCTGATGAAATTCTCCATCTAGGTACACAGATGAGCCATTCTTTCCACTAGATCCTTTACTATGTATTTATCGTATTTATTTTAATGTCTTTGTCTGATAATACCAATTTCTATGCCATCCCTCAGTCTATTTCAATACATACTTTTCCCTTTTAACCTTGTGTCATGTATTTTCTTCATTTTTAATGTGTCATGTAGTTTTTGTTCTGTCCTAGATATTTTGTGTAAAAGAATATGGAGACTTAGTAAATCATATTTATTATTCCCCAATGGCAACCCTTTCTTTTCTCAGGAGGCCAATGTGGAGAATTATAATCTAGCCTGCAGTGGAACTTGGTGGGGTCTTTGATGTAGTTTTAACAATTTTCAGTTCACCGCTTGCTTCAAATATTTTGAAATGAGAAGAAATTTCCCTTTAGTGGAGCTTGGGATCTGTGCACTGACAGGATTCCAGAATTCTCTTTATGCTTTACGGTTGAGCTGACACCTTTCTGAACTGAGATATATCCCTTCTTTCCAGCCTGAATCCAAGATTTTGGGTCACTGAGCATTGTTTTTTTTTCCTCTTCAGTCCTTCTCCCACATGTCTGAGCCTTGGGAGACTTCTTGCTGTTCTTCTGCCCTGCCCTCCAAACTTTGGTGGGTCTCTGCGGTATGCCTGGTAAAGACCCAGAGAGACTTGAAGGAAGTTCCCTCAGCTATTATGCCTTGACTTGAGTCTTTACAGGGTGTCTGCAGTGCACAAAATGAAGGTTCAGATTGCCGTAGAGGGATCTCTGTCTCCTCTGCTGCCCTGACTCATTAGTGCTCATAGCCTGCCTTTTACACATTAAGGTCCAGTTTGCCATGATGAAATTTCTCTTGCTACCCAGCCCTTGGTGAAGACACTATTTATGTCTCTCTCAGCCCTTCTTCCTGACTCTAGCCTTGGCTAGCTATTCTTGGGTACTTGCTTAAGGTCAGTGGGAAGATTTGCAGGGAGGTGGAAATGCTCTCAGTGGTAAGAGATCCTTAGGGCCCTCATCCTTCCTACTAGCCACATGTAGCTGTAAAAAGAGTTTGTTAAAAGATTGGGTTATTTTTTTTCTCTTCCACTCACCTTCAGTCTATGATGGACATCTCATTTTTCACCACTCTGGCAAGGATGAAAGAAAAGCCATGGATTTCTTCTTTTCTTGGCAGTTTTGTCACTTCCCAGAATTGGGGTGCTCACAGCCTGTGGGGATGTTGAGGCATCAGGAAAATAGGAAATTTACAATGCATTTGTTCACTGGTTAATGCAGAAAAATCCATCCAAACTCAGTGTTTGCCAAAGTTAGTGCAAGTGGATTGGTCTCCCCCCCTCACAAGTTCTGTTTGAAACCCCTTCCCAGTGACTACTGTCCTTCACTCCTGGTCCAGTTCTGTTGTGGTGACTCTTCTTCCATATCCTCTGCTTCACCTTCTGTTACGCAGTACAGGTGGAGTACCAAAAACATGCTAATATCAAGGCTTTTCTGTCTCTACTTCTGCATACACCACTTTACTTGTGGGAATTATACCTTGCCAGATGCGTTAATCCACTATCATTGCCTTTATTCCAGCACAGTTCCTTTAGGTATAGCAATCTCTAATCACATACAGAAAGAGAGCTGTTGGCTTATCTCAAAAACCAGTGCCCACTTACCAGAGTGAAAATGGCCAGGTATTTTAGTAGATACAGAGGTAGTGCTTCTTAACTGTTGTTAGTTGGTGGGAGTGAGCAGATAATGGATTAGCTTTCAGATATCAGCAGTTCAGGTGAGGCAACACTTGCAATTTTGAATTAAATTCCAAAAACTCTAAAAGACTGGAAAATTTCCCATAATATTATATAATAATGATGTTTTCGTTGTGAACTTGTTTTTATATTTTCATGTATCATTATAAATATTTTAGCAAACTGTATAGAGAAGATAAATTCATAATTACTAACCAGATGCTGTTTTAAACCAGAAACTCTGAATTAATAACTATAGACTATTTTTCTAAGTAAGTCTGAGAGCTCATCGAGGTTTCCTAATGAGGTATTTCAGCAATTCACCTAGCAATGAAACATATTTGAATAACATTTTTTTAAAATTCTAAACACTAAAAAAAACACACTTCTAAAAACTCATAGTTTACATCTAGAAGTCAAAATTTAAATTCTCTTTTTTATTTAGTTATATGTAGCCTCATTCCAGAAATAAAATATGAGGCAACTTACAAAATATTTACAAGTTCAGTGGAACGAAAAATAATAAAAACAACAACAATAACTGGTGAGTAGTTAAGGCAAAGTAAAAAGAGCGTAAAGCCAGGGATAAGGTTATACAGAAGTTCTCTTTCTAATATCTTACATGTATTATTATTGATAAGCTATGAATATAATCTGCTGTGATAGTCACAGGGCCTTTACAACAAATATATAAGGAGAAAATAGCTTTTCTTGCTACTGGAGAAATGAAATTTCTCCCACCATGGGCCTTCATGGAGAAGACCCTGTATAATGTAGTGAACATCATCACTTATTATCCTTCAGTGCAAGCAAATGTTATAATCTGAAACTGGATTCCGTAAGAGCAGAGCTACAAGAAGTACAAAACAACACAGTTTGAATTTGCATCTTTATGAAGACATGGTCTAATGTAGGGATGACATTTAAAATATAAATTAACTCCTAGGCAGCAGATCCTATTAGGCTCTCTTATTTCTCATATCCAAGCTTTAGCATGCAGTCGTGAGATTAAGATTATAATCTCTGGCAAAAACATGGAGTGCATATATTTCATGTTGATAAATAAGGGCATATCCATAAGTTTTGAGCCCCAATAATGAAAATGGAGCGTGCTAAACAGAACTACTCCATAATGGAAACATGGTGTCCTAACAGTTTGGACAGGGCCTGGCTAAGTTTTTTTTCCCTGAAAATAGTCCTGGGTAACTTAGACACAGAAATATGTTTCTTTGAAGTTATTTAGCATTATTAATAAAGTGACAGGCAAAATGATTAGGGAACGCAGCCACCAAGAGCATCGCCCAAAACCATACTATGAAATAAAAACATCACCAATGTTTTAAAATCTTTTGTGAGACACCTAAAACAATGTTAAGTTTTTCTAATTTTTTAAATTTAAATACTACATTTACTAAAACAATTTCTTTATTTGTATTCTAGCTATAGCCTGGCTCCTGCGTGATTTATAGAGCCCTTAATCTTTAGAACAGTCCTGTATATAAAATGTGCATTATTAATGTCTTTCTATCTCTTCCCAAAATTCGTATTGATTATGCCATATGTTGTAGAGAATCATTGATCACTTAACTTATCAATTCTTTATACAGAGTGATGAAGTCCAGTCTATAAATCTATGGTAGTAAATTTGTTAGTCCAATTTTTTCACAGGAACTTTCCAGCGTTCAAGTTAATGAGGAACTTTATTGTGCCCATTTCCAAAAACAATACCATTTACTGACAGCCAGGCATTGATTAGGTGTGTGTCCCTTTAAATCGTTGGATTGCTTGGAGTTGAATGATTTAGGCATCAGCAGAGTGCACTTTAATTAGCCCTGAGGAAATCACAGTGGGGAGGAAGCAAGTTGGCTTGTTATTTTTCTGTTTGTACTAAGGGCAAATAAAAGCATGTAATTGGATTTTTTTAAAGCATTGTCAGTCCTCAAGAGTATGCCCTGTTTACATTTATGATAGCCTTATCTAATATGAGTGTCACACCTCCCTAAAAAGGGCCTTTTTCAGAGTCAGAAAGGTGTTGCTCCAGGAAACTCTATTTTATTGTGCCCTGCTGTTTAGACCTCCACGTTATGCACTTAAAGGAGGGCCTGCCTTAGTACTCAATATCCAACATGCTGTCTGCCACTGCTGTGCCACCAGCCCTGGTGTACCAATGCACTTCCCACTTGGAGCCTGGATAACAGAGAAGGAGAAGTCAATGATGGACAAAAGTTACAAGGGTCTATTTGGGAGAGTAAGCAATTGTCGCTTCTCTATACTTCTTATAAGTCACAAGGGTCTAGGAAAGAAAGATAACTATCTTGGATCCTCTTGAGCACAGTACCTGGTATTGTTTTCTTTCACAGAATGTCAGTCTCAACTGGAGAAGACTGAAGAGATTATATATATTAAACGCATAGTGAAAAATATCTTAAATACTTAGATTAAAAAATCATTCAGACTAGGAAAGGTTCGGTATTCCTCCCAATTTTTGATTTCCTACTTCTAAATTACAAACCTGAAGTATAGGTATATTTTAAACCCCAAATTTGTTGTGAAAAAACATTTAGGGCTAAAATTTCTGTGAAATGATTTTTGGATTTCCTCTCATGAGTGAAAAAAAGGAGACCTTTCTATTAAAGAAATTGTTTGAATTAAATGATAGAGATCTTTGAAGAATTAATTTTTTATATACAAAAACAAGATGTAAAAGGATGAGAAAGCTACAGACTGATAGCCCTTAAGAATAAACATGCAGGGGCCACCCCGTGGCCAAGTGGTTAAGTTTATGGGCTCCACTTTGGCCACCCAGGGTTCACCGGTTCGGATCTTAGGCGTGGACAAAGCAACGCTCCTCAAGCCATGCTGAGGCGGTATCCCACATAGAGGAACTAGAATGACCTACACTAGGATATACAACTATGCACTGGGGCTTTGGGGAGAGAAAGAAAGAAAAAAAATAAAAGAAGAAGATTGGTAACAGATGTTAACTCAAGGCCAATGTTAAAAACAAAAAAATCCATTGGGAACAAGAAAAGGATGTCCACTGCCACCAGTTTTATACAACATTTTACCGGATGACTTTGTGCATAAGGGGGTGGAGGGTCCTAGGCAAACAAATTGGAACAGAAGAAGTAAAACTTTCTTTATTCATAGACACATGATTGAGTATCAACAAAAGGTATCCACACCACAAGCCATAAAAACTACGTGAACTTATGAAAGTTCAGGATACATGATCAACATATTAAAAAATTGCATTTTTATATATTAGCAACACATATTTAGGAAATAGATTGTAAAAAGCAATGCCATACATTATAGCACTAAAATACTTAGGGACAAATTTAATAAAATATTTAAGAACTGTAAACCTAAAACTACAAATCTTGCTTAAAGACATGTAAGGAAATCTAAAAATAAATGGAGAGATATCCTATGATCACAATTGGAAGATTCAATGTTATTAAGATATCTTTTCTCCCAAAGTGTATCTATATTTCCCAATCAATATTCTAGCAGAGCTTTTGTTTTCCTTTTTTTAAATTGAGAAGCTAATTCTAAAAGTTACTGAGGAATGCAAGGGATTTATATTAGTGTAAATTTTTTTGAAAAAATATTTGATTAAGAATTTCTATTATGCTATACAAATCAAGATGTAAGGGTAGAAATGTAAGTTAGGGAACAGAATAGTGTTCAAAACTAGACCACACATCTATGTTCAACTGATTTCTTAAAAAGTAGTCATGGTAATTCAGTGGGGAAAATGATAGACTTTTCAACAAGTGGAGCTGGGACAACTGGTTATTGATATGGAAAAAAGGAACTTCAACACTTACCTCAGAAAATGAAGAAAAAAGAACTTAAAATGGATTATAGTCCCAAATGCAAAAGCTAAAACTCTACAACTTCTAGAAAAATCATAAGAAACAAATTTTGTGACTTTAGGTTAGACACAGTTTTCTTAGATAGGACACAAACCAGAAAATATAAAGATAAATTGATAAATTGTACATCCTCAAAATTAACTACTGCTCTTTAAAAGGCACCATAAATAATAATGCAAACTAGTATATTTATATATACGTATGCATATCTCGAATAATATATAAATAACACTTATAACTCCATAAAAAGATATCCTCCCCACCACCATGGGCAAAAGATTTGAACAATTACTTCAAAAAGCAAGATATGCAAATGGCCAATAAGCACATGAAGCAATGTTAAATATCATTATTTATCAAGGAAATGTGTACTAAAATCACAATCAAGTATTACTACATACTCATTAAAATAACTAAAATTAAAAAGACAGCACCAAGTGTTGGTGAGAATATGGAACAAGTGAAATACTCATACATTGCTGCTGGGAACGTATAACAATAAAATCACTTTGAAAAACAGTTTGCCAGTTTTGAAAAAAGTTAACTATGTACTCCTTACCAGATAAACCAACAAATACACACCCTGGTGTTTCCCTAAGAGAAATGAAAACATATGTCTCCACAAATGATGTATATAGGGCTATTCATAGCTGCTTAGTCATAATACCCCCAAACTAGAAATAGCAAGATCAGACAAGGTCAGAGTGACTGCCAGCAGGCCTGACATGTAAAGAGCTGCAGAGATGGCTAATAGACTATGGTGTTAAAGATGTATGTTCAAAGCCTCAGTTTAACTACTACAGTGAAGATTTCCAATCCTGAATCCGCTCTTGGATTAAGAACCCATTGATTGAAGGAGAGGCTGGCTTTCCAGAGGAGGGACCCTTCAACACCATAGAAAGTGTGGATGCTAATGATTCTCCCTATACTTTCCCCTAACAAACCACAGCCTTTACTGGAGAAATACATATACAAAAGAAAGAGGAACATCCAGGCATTTTGTTGGACACAAAATCCAAGCTGATGCTGATACTCAAAGACTGAAGGTGTCATCATGGCCTCCTTGTTAGAGTAGTGGTATATGGGGACCATGTAATAAATTGAGTCCTGACTCAGATCCAGCTTATTTTTGGCCCACGGATCTAATCAGTGATATTTTCTCCAGTCTCCAATATAATCGAAATGGACATATTTAGTAGTTGGAAAAACTCTCATATTGACTCTTTGGCCTACAGGGTCTGTGAGGTAGGAGCTATTATAGTGGTGAAGGCTATGTGGTAGCCTCTGAAACTCCCCACCATCAACATTGTAAAGCAAAAACAATATCACATTCCATGGGAATGTCAGAGATTACTGCTATCCTTAAGTACTTAAAGGAGTGAGGAATGGTGGCTCTCATCACATCTCAATTTAATTCAGCTGTCTGGTCTTCACAAAACCAATGAATAGTGGAAGATGAGAGGGGACTACTGCAAACTTAAACAGTAACCCCAATTAAGGCTGCTCTTTCAGGGGGAATATCTTTCTCAGAGCAGATCAATACAGTCTCAGGTACAGGGTATCTGACCAATAATTTAGCAAAGTTCTTTTCCATCCCTATCAAGAAGAAGGGTAAGAAGCAATATGCATTCAAATAAGGCAGACAACAGTATATTTTAAGTTTTTTACCGGGGCTATATTAACTCTCCTGCACTTTGTCGTAATATAGCCCATAGGGATTTCTTCCACAGAACAGCACATCACTCCACTATATCAATGGCATCCCAGCAATTTGGCCAGTGAGCAAGAAATGGGAAAAATGTTGGTGGTCTCAGTAAGAAATGTATTCTCCAGAGAGTAGGAGATAAAAGCTGAAAGATTCAGGAGTTCAATGGTTACATCCAAGATGGGGCATGAGCAGTGCCAGGGGGGACAAGTAAATAGTATGAGTGGATTATCAAGAACATCATGTCATTTGCCACTGTTGTACTGATGCCTCTGCCTTAGCACACACCCATCCTCTCATGGGGAGTCCCTGTGACAAGCTGATGGAGGCGGAACAAGGTCAAATTTGGCTCATAGATCAGTTAGCTCAGTATGTGAGTGCAGCCAAAAATAGACTGCTGCTGCATGATGTCCCACTTGGTAGAAAGATAGTAGTGAGAAAAATTCTCCCAGTAGACTGAGCTTTGGGATTGTCATTCATTTTATTCTGTTCAACCATTTTATGCGGAAAGAGAAGTGGTCTAAAGTAAGAATATAGATGGATTCATCGATGGGGCAATGTTTTATCTGTTTAGTCTGGAACTTGGAAGGAGAAAGATCAAAAGACCAAGGACAAGAAGATCTGAGGAGAAGGCCTGTAAATGGATTTGAGTAAGCAGAAAACAGAAAGATCTGTGTATCCTATTTCAATATCCCTCCAAGACAATCCACCATATAATAGGAAGTAAACAGCCAAGTAAACAGACTTGACCAACTGACCTTGGCAGCCTCTGTCATAGACCACCTCAGTGATGGTATAATGGGCTCCTGAAAGGATTGGTCATGGTAGCAAAGTTGGAGGCTCTGTATGGATCCAGCATCATGATCTTCCTCACAATAAAGCTAATTTAGCTGCTTTTGAGGCTGAATGTTCAACCTGCCAGCAAGACTGATTGTGAGCACCTCTGATATGAGGCCACCTCTAAAGCAGACTAAGAAACCCTTTGTTGGCAAGTTGATTACACTAAAACCCTCAATACTGGAAAAGGCAGCAATCGATTTTGATTGGGATTGACAGACTTTGAAGATAAGGGTTTGCCTTTTTGCCTGCAGGAACCAAAGCAGCACTACTATCTGAGGATTTGTGAAGTATTTGATCCATCGACATGGGATTTTATGTAACAGTTTCTCAGACCAATAGATTCCTGTTATAGCAAAGATGCTCTGGAGGTAGAGCACATAACCATGGGGTCCACGAATCCTATCACTATGTACCCATTAGGTAGGATAGGAGTCTGAGAACCCACAGAGGAAGGTGGAAGTGCTTTCCTCTCCAACTTTAGCCTCTAGGGCCCTGGAGGTCATGTTTTTTCTACAAGAGGTAGGGTTAGAGTCCTATTTAGGTTTAAGCTTTGTCTGACATTTGTTCATTTGAAGCTCTTAATGTACAGAAATCAGTGGGGAAAGAAAGCCATCACCACACTGGCAGGGGTAATTGACTTTGATCATCAAGAGAAAGTAGGGCTGCTGTGACACAATAGGGGGCACGTAAGAATATATTTGGCATTTAGGTGATCCATTGAGTGTCTCTTAGCACCCTGTTGACCAACTTTTATTGTCAGTGGACAAGGGCAGTATCCACAGTCTAAGAAGTGTGTGGTGACCATCGTCTCTGACCCCTGAGTGAAGAGGTTCTATGTCACTCCATTAAACTGAGACACCTGGAACACCAGAGGAATTAGCAGAATGTGAGGGAACTGTAGAAGGGAAGTAGGGGAGGAAGATGAGTAGTGTAACTGCAGCCTTAAGAAGAGCTGGTCAGTGAGAGCTGTAATTCACCCCACTCGCTTTCCTCTGACATGTTTTCTGAGGGAAGGAGACCATACTGAATACTGGAAAAGCTTCCCAAGGAGGCTAAAGTTATGGTAAGAAACAAGTTCAACCTATTAGCACAAAGGATATGTTATAGCAGATGTTTTGGTGCACTGACCAGATCCCTCCTGAGGACTGAGACAGTCATTTGCCCAGTTATTAGGAGTATTGCCTGCTACTGGCTCACAGATGTGTTCCTCTTCAAGCATTACCCTCCTAAAAAAGCTCCATGCCAAAGGTTATGACCTCTCTCCAGAGTTAGTCTACATCCAACATCTGGTCGGCATGGGGGTATAAAGACCCAATAAACTTGCTTAATTTGGAAGAACTCTGAAAATCCATTTTAGCTGGAGAACTCCCTATGGGATCAGCTGAAATATCTGCTGTAAACTGCTTAACTTAGCCCCAGGAGATAATTTGTATAGGAGAAAAAATTAGAATGTTTATTTTCTCAGCATTGTTTTTTCTTGGATCATTAATGGGGCAGACTGCCTTTTGGTCAGAGACCAAACTTGTCCGTCTGCCTGATCCTGCTTCCCTCATTTACTTACAGATGTTGTTACTGAGTGACCTCAACACGTTGCCTGCATGCAAATCTCCATCTAAGAATCTGTTTTTAGGGACCTGACCAAAGAAACAGAGCATATTAGAGACAATACTTCCCAGACTCTTGCAATTAAGCGGAGGGCATGTAACTAGTTTAAGCCAATAAAAATGAGATTGAACGAAGTGTGTCATTTCCTGGTTGAGGCAACAAAACTCAGGTGTGATTCTTTGGTTCTTCAGGAGTTTGTCTCCATTTTTGTCCTTGGCATCATGAAGTATACCTGGGTATTTATGACACAATTCTTGTTCTATTTACTTTTATTTACCTGAATTTCCTTGTGACCAAAAGTGAGCTAATAAGATAACTACCTCTTGTTGTGAGGCTTAACTTAGTACCAGGAGATGATTCATGCAGGAGAAGAAATTAGAATGTTTATTTTCTCAGCATTGTGTTTCCTTAGATCATTAATGGACACACTACCTCTTGGTCAGAGACCAACAGTTTGCTATTGACCAGACCCTTCAGATCAACTTCTCCCTGCCAGGAGTTTCTTGTGGACCTGAACTAGACTGTCCAGTATAGATAATGAGAACACTTAGCCTCATTTAAGCTTGGTTTTACTTCAAATAAAGTTACTACATGAACTTAATACCTTTCTTTATTCTAGTGCACAGAGGTCACCACTGTGAGATTTATTTGATTTTGCAGTCTGGCTAATTAATTTGTTCATTCTGACTTAGCATCAGCGCTGTCTTTTGGAGCAGTGCTACCAAAGCAATAGATTAATTTGCATGGTACAATGCATCTAGAATAATCATTACCCCATAGAATTGTTATTGCTTGAATTCTAAAGAGAGAGTTGTTTCCCCACTGAGATAAGTTTCTATTGCAGTTTTCAGGGGGATAAAAAAGAAAATAGTGATGTGTATAATTTTTTTGAACAGTAGAGCTTTCTGGAACTTTTAATTTAATTGTACTAGGTTCTAACGCACTATTTCACTAACCATTCTGGACAAATAGCTTCAAATTGCAAGAAATAGAAAGCCACCTAAAGCTATCTTAAATAAAGGATACACAGGAAACTTCTAGAAATTTACGGAGGGCAACAAGTATAGGTAACTTCATTGGAAAAAGCCACTAAGACTGTATATTTCTATTTCCCAATTCTCAAAACTGCATATCTCTTTTCAATGCTATTAATACTTCTCTGTTATCTGTTTCATTTTTATCTCTGTGCGAATTGCTTCTTACTCTCCGTCATCTATTTGGACATGGCCCATTATGGCTTACCATAAAATGGCAACCTAAGCCCCTTAATCTTCAGTGTTATTAGCTCAGCTATCCATTGTCCTTCAGCGTCTCAGATGAATCTGACTGATTTAACTTGGATCAGGGGAGGATCACAGCCCAGTTGACTGCAGGTAGGCAGGAAGATGGAGTCATGGATTTCAACAAGCTCTCCAGGTATGCTCCTTCAGCAGTGACATTTTGCGTGGCAGGTATGCCTAAAACATGTCTCTAATACTAGTCCAAAATTTGTCAAATTTTCAGCTACCCAGCTAGAAAAAAATAAAAACACATTTATTACTGAGTTTACAGCTGGTTTCAGTGAGAGTAATTAATTAAATTTATAGTTCTATGTGAGGCTCCATGGCATACAATACATTTAGACTAGGGAGTTATATCCACTTCTAAAGAAGGTCAGGATAATAAAATCAGCTGAGGTAAAATAAGTGACCAAACACTAGAAAAATGAAAGACAAGCTGTCACAATGACAGCAATTAGCTGCACATAGATACACTAAGCTTTGGCCTTTGCAGTAGACACACATAAAAATAAAATCTTTCTTTACTAAATCTGATTTTTTTTCATTCTAGATAAATCCATGTTTTGTAACATAAACAATTGACAGAGAAAAATTCAGAATGTGATTCAGTTAGAAAGTTTGATGGGTACTTTTTTGACCCACCAAGCACATTATTGGCACAATATATAACTGTGGTTTGAAAAAGTCTTTGCAGAATTTCTTGTACTTTGAACCCCTATAGATGTAAAAAATGGTAACTGCCACAGCTGAAGCCAGTCAACTTTTCCTGTCACCCATAGATGGTGTTAGTAGTAGTTTGTGGTTATTCTAATCTTGGCCTTCCCCCACTTTATCCATCTGTCCATGTTAGTTGCATTTGTACCAAATTTATAATATTTTATGACTACTAATCCTATCTTATCTATTAAGTGCGAAAGTAGTAAGAGTGTTGAAACTGCTGATAAGCCCAGGTTTAAAACTACAATTACAAGAGAAAAGAAGAAAACAGAACCAAATCTAATGCCATCAAAATCCATACAAATTTTATGAAATTTAACTTTCCATAGATATGTCTGTAACATTTATAGTATCTTAATGGGCATAGGGATAACACAAACCCACACACTTTGGGAACCTATGTGTTCACAGAGAAATTTCTATATATGTGTGTGATGCATGCATATCTCTGAATGCACTAAAATGTTATATCTAAGGAAGAGTTTTTTCCCTTCAACAGAATCATGTTGTGTCATCTTATTTAATTCCTCCATTTATAGAGTTTTATAAAATTGCATTAAATACAGATGTTAGATCAAGTAGAAAAATGAAATTATAATTCTTATATTTATAGACAAAAATATGCTTCCATTATCTGGCCATTTGCCATAAAAGCTATTTCTGCATAACATTATTAAGATGATTGCTAGATAATTTCCTACTTGGTTTATGTTATAAAGCAAGCTAAATAAGTGTTTTTCAACCACTAGAATATGAGAAATGTTACAGATGTTTGTTGTATATGTAAATAGCATAGAAAATGAAGAAAACACTGAAAACCATAGGACACAATAAAACCACATGTTCATTGAAAAGTATATTTTCCCACACCAATGTTCAACTGGACAATTTCTGATTACTTCATTTCCTTAATAACAGCTTTATTGACGTATAATTCACATAACAAAAAATGCACACTTTTAAAGTATACAATTCAGCTTTCTTTAATAAATTCAAAGAGTTGCACAACTGTCACCACAATCAATTTTAGAACATTTTTATCATTCTAAAAAGAAAGCTCACATCCATTAGCAGTCATTCTTCACTCTTTTCACTTCCCAACCCCTGGCAACCCCTAATCTACTTTTCTTCTCTGGTGTTTTGCCTTATCTGGATATTTCATGGGAATGGAATCATATAATATGTGGCCTTTTGTGTCTGAATACTGTCACTTAGCATATTTTCAGGATTTATCCACATTGCAGAATGTATTAGTACTTGATTTCTTCTTCTGGCTGACATGGTATATACGGATATACCACACTTTGTTTATGCACTCATCAGTTGATGGACTTCTAAGTTGTTTTCACTTTTTTAACTGTTCAGAAAAATGCTGCTATGAACATTCATGTAGAATTTTTTGGTGGACACACATTTTTACTTCTCTTTGGTATACATCTAGGAGTGCAATTGCTGTGTCATATGGTAATTACATATTTAACTTTTGAGGAACTGCCAAACTGTTTTCCAAATCAGTTGCACTACTTTACATTTTCACCAGCAATCTATTAGGGTTGCAATTTCTTCACATCCTCAACAACTCCTGTTATTTTCCATCTTTTGATTATAGTCATCCTAGGCATTGGAGAAATGTCTATTCAAATTCTGTCTCCATTTTATAATTGGATTATTTCTCTCTTATTGATGAGTTGGAAGAGTTCTTTATATATTCTGGATATAAGTCTTTTACCAGAGATATGATTTGCAAATATTTTCTCCCATTCTGTGAGTTTTCTTTCCACTTTCTTGATTGTGTCCTTTGCAGAGCAAAAGTTTTAAATTTTGATGTAGTCCAGTTTATCTATTTTTTCTTTTGTCACTTGTACTTTTGTTGTCATATCTAAGAAATCATTGATTAATCCAAGGTCACAATGATTTATGCCTAGTTTTTCTAAGTGTTTTATGCTTTTAGCTCTTACATTTAGGTCTTCGATTCGTTTCAAGTTAATTTTGTGTATGGTCAGAGGTAAACATCCAACTTCATTCTTTTGCAGGGGCGTAATCAGTTGTCTGAGCACCATTTGTTGAAAAGACCATTCTTTCCCCATTTGATGGTCTTGGCACCCATGTTGGAAATCAGTTGACCATAGATATGTGGGTTTATTTCTGGATTGTCAACACTATTCCATTGATCTATATATTTGTCTTTGTGCCAATACCACACCATCTTGATTAATGTTGCTTTGTAGTTAGTTTTTAAAGCAGGACGTTTGAGTCCTTCTATTTTGTTCTTAGTTTTCAAGATTGTTTTGGCTTGCAATTCTATATGAATTTAGTATCAGCTTGTCAATTTCTGTAAAGAAGTCAACTGGGATTTTGATGGGAATTGCATTGAATCTATAGATCAGTTTGGGGTGTATTGCCATTTTAACAACATTAAGTCTTCTGATCCATGAACAGGGGATGCTTTTTCAATTATTTAGATCTTCTTTAATTTCTTTCAACAATGTTTTGTAGTTTTCAAAGTGTAAATGTTGCGCTCCTTTTGGCAAGTTTATTCCTACATGTTTTATTCTTTTTGATACTCTTGTGAAGGGGATTGTTTTATTAATTTCATTTTCAGATTCATTGGTAGTATAGAATTTCAATTGATTTGCACATATTAATCTTGAATTTTGCAACCTTGCTGTACTCATTGATTAGTTCTGTGTGGGTGTGCGTTTTTGTGTGTACTCCTGAAGATTTCCTATATACAAAATCAAATTATCTCTTAAGAGAAGTAATTTTGCTTCTTCTTTTCCAATCTGGATGCATTTTATTTCTATTTATTGCCTTACTGCAGTAGTTAGAACTTCTAGTTCTATCCTGAATAACAATGGTGAGAGCACATATCCTTGCCTTGATCCCAATCTAAAGGGTAAACATTCAGTCTTTTACCATTGAGTACGACGTGAACTGGTGTTTGAGATGGTTTTTACCAGATTGACAAAGTTCCTTTCAATTTCTATTTTGTTTTGTCCTGTTATCATAGAGGTGGGTCCATGAGATCACTTTGTATTATTTCTTATAACAGCATATTAATCTATAATTATCTTCAAACATTTCAATTAAAACAGTTAATTCTTTATTTTAAGTAATAGTTCCAAAGGTCTCCTTCTTATACATTTTTCTTGTGGATATTACGATGGATTTTACTTGATAATAAACTTCCACTCTTTTAAAGATCAATTGGACTCTTCGCATTAAATATTTATGCCAGATTCCCTCAAACCTTCATACCATGGAAGTTTGTCTAGAGCATGCTTTTTCTAGGAGTATTGATTATTAATTAAAAGGCATTTTCTCTTCTGATGAACCCTAATGGGTGAGAGGGCTTGGACAAGACACTTTCTCTGAGAACCAGGCATCAATACAGTATTTTGGCTCCCTCAAAATTTATGACAGTTCCCATTGTTATGAACTTATGAATCATCTTTCTCCCTGCTAATCAGTCTCCTGATTGTCTTGACTCCTTGCCAGGAAAAAGGAAACACATATAGGCCCATTAAACTCAGATTTCACAATCACTGGCTTTAAGCTCCTTACGAAAGAAATTTTCTGCAGGCTCCACCATTCTGATTTTCCTGGTGCTTTTACCGCCTTCAATCTATTTTAAAATGAGAAAGAGAACATAACCTCTCTCCATTTGTTATGATCAGACAAGAGGGAGTCCAGAGCACATGGGCCTGGGCCCTAGAGGTTTACACATTTTTCAACTCACTCGCTTGATCAATTTGCATTCACTCCACTCTGGAGCACTTGCAGTTCCAAGGTAACTACCTCAAGATAGTTCCAAGTACCAGCTGCATGCTTTCTACTTCTACCCACAACAACATGGAAACCTTAGGTCCTGAGCACGACTAATAGAATCTGGAGGAATATATTATGGTGTAATCTTTCTTTTTTCTTGTAAATCTACCATTGGTCTTTTTGACATTAATCCTATTCTTATACACTGAAAATTTTGCAAATGGATATGAGCTCTCTAATTATCTTGTGTCTGAGGATATCTCTCTTTTGTCCCATGTCCAGCAGAAATAGAATAGAGTACATGAACACCAAAATTACAACAGTCATCCATATCAATTATGGTCAAGGCAAAGCCAAACAATTTAAGAATGGAGAAAATGCAGATTCCCATTAATAGTCTCTTTAAATAGGTAAGGAAATTGTGGACTTGATCAGTGCCTAATCTTGATGAAAAACACATACTAGCCATGGCAGGGCCCCTCTTATGAGAATCCCATAAGTCCATAACTCTAACAAAGAATGTATGCTTAATGAGTAACCCCTCCTCCACATTAGCCATTTTAAATAATCTTCCATATAACTCTAGGAAAAATGAATTATGTGCATTTTACAATTAAAGAAACTGAGGTTAAGAGTTATTACATAAATAACCCACAGACAGGTAGTCAATGGCAGAGTGGGAATTTGAACATAAGTCTTTCTGATTTCAATGTGCATAGTCTTTCCAGTACACCTCACTGACAGCCTATGAATCATTACTAAATGTGAAAATCGTTGAACTAAAATAACTGAAAAGACAATGAGAAAATGCTGAAACTGTTGAGTTTAGTTAAGAAATCAGTTATCTCCGTTTTAAAGTCATTCAATTTGAATGTTTTCAAATGTTTTGTAAAAGGGTACAAAGAGCTGAAAGAAGAAATTCAAGCGATGAATAGTTCATTTACTACAACTAAGACAATTCACTAGGGAAAAAGACTGTCTTTTGGAAAATGGTGCTGTAATAATTGGATAACAATATGCAAAAAATAAAATGAGTTTCAGCTCTTACCTATTACCATATACCAAAATTAACTTGAAATGTATCATAGACTTAAACATAGGAGAGAAAATAACAAAGCATCTAGAAGAAAACAAAGGAGAGAATCTCTGTGACTGGGTTGGGTAAAGATTTCTTAGGACACAAAAAGCACAAAGCAAATTTGCTAAACTGGACAGAAATTTGCTAAACAAACAGAAAATTTGATAAACTGGACTGCATAAAATTAAAATCTTTTGGATGGATTCTATAATATATAAATTGTACCTCGATAAATTTGAATTAAAAAAATATTTACTCTAACTATGTAAGTTTATAGGCAGTGGGTATGCAAAGAAGGCAATCAAATCCTTCCTCTCAAAGAACTCAGAGTTTAATAACAACCATCTAGACAAACAATAGTTACACAACAATATGTTCAGGGTTATAACAGGGGTATCATTGGAGCCTGGAGAAACTTGCCATCTTCTTTCCCTGTGAGAGAATATAGAGTATGGTATCCCGACTTTGTAGATAAGGAAATTGCAGCACAGAAATGTAAGGTGACTTGCCCATGGTTTCACATAAAACCGTAAAAATACTTAAAAGAAAATGGGAAAATATTGTTATTGAATGGAACCATCTTTCCTGGCCATAACAAAAATCTCAAAGACCATAAAAATTCTTGATAAAATTGAATATAAAAATAAAAAGAAATATATCTGCATGATGAACTACTGTGTAGAAAGCTGATGACAATTGATAAATTGGGGGAAATATTTTTATAAAAAATCATAATCATGGAGAAAAGTAGTCATTTTAATATATAAGGAATGCCTACACATCAAAAGAAAATATTCAATAAAAATGGGTAAAGGATATGAACCTCATTCATAGAAAAGGAAATGTAGAACACCCTTAAATGTAAACAGGGGCTAACCGGCACTTATAAATAAGAAAAATGGAAATTAAACAAGATACTGCTTTTTACTCATCAAATCTGCAAAGTTAAAAAAATTAATACACTGCATCGTTGTGGCATGGAGCCATGAGTGCAATTACATGCAGATGGTGGAAGTTGGAAATGGCAAATCCCATGGAGGACAACTTGCAATATCTGCCTATTTATAATGTACCTACTCTGTCGAAGTAATAAAACTTCTAATATTTACCTTAAATTTACATTCGATTATGTGTAAAACTATGCATATGCAAAAACATTTATTATATGCCCCTTGTAATAATAAAATACAATAATAAGAAAATTAAGGAAAAAATAAAAGTCAGGATAAGTAATCACAGAGGCAAAATTAGCAGCAGCCAGCTTAAAAATAATAGATGTGTGATACCTATCTCTAAGGGGAAAAAGAAAATCACCTAGAAGGGATAAATTAGGCTGGCCTCTCACTGCTCCCCAGCCTCATTCCACACCTGAATAAAGAAGGACAATGTCTACCAAGTTCTGACAAAATGCTTTATTTCTGAATATTATATCTGATTAAGATGTCACTCAGATATAAAGATGACAGAGAGAAATTCTGAAATATAGAAAAACTCAGGGAATAGTGTTCTAAGAGTCCTTCTTGGAAAAAAATAAACCTGCTGGACAAAAAGTCTAATCAATTCAATCCTGCTGGAACCAAAACAAGAACTAAGTATCAAAGACACCATGGTAAACTGACTTGCAATTATCATTGCAAAAACACTCAAAATTTGGAGTTAGAGTGAACAGAGATAGGAAAAAGTATGATAGTGATAATATTTTTTAATCTTGAAGACAGGGATGACAGACACATGACTAGAAACAAAATAAAAGAATTTCTTTCCCCTTACAATAGAATATTAAAAAAAGTTCTAGGATTTTAAGCATTATCATTTTGTGGTGGTGGCAATTGTCATTTTTTTCTATGATTTTTAAATTTCTAAAAATTTATTTTTACAAAGTTTAGAATAGTCAAAATTCTGTGTCTTAAATGTAACTTATTTTTTTAAATTTAGATCTAGTCCCAAAGTAGATTCAGGGAGTACTGTTCTGGAGGCACATATTAATAAATATCAGTATTAATAATTAGGCAATAATTAGAAAAAGGCCATGTCTTTCATTATATGTTATATATAATTATATATATATTTTATATGTAATATAAAATTTTATGTTATATAATGTATAACATATAATATGTAATTAATATATAACATTATATATAATATATAACATATAATGAATTACATGTATATAAGTTATATATAAATATAACTTCTATAAATATATAAAATTACACACACCCTACACACACACATATGTATACACACACATACATACACATATAAAACAGGAGCTACTCACCTATGAATAAAAATAAATGTGTGTCTGGTGTATATGCATATGCATGTATATGTGTGAGTGTGTGTCTCTCTCTCTATCTATATATCTATATAAGTTAAGAATATTTTAGGTAAAAATTTCAGTTACATTTCTGTCTTTTTTCTTCACTATCAACACAACATGCTTAATATAGTTTAATAGACAATAGGTGAATGCACTTACTTGAAGTCAGAATGGCAATGGTTCTAGTTCTTATTTCTCCAAAACTCCCTTAATCTGTGATCTCAGTCAGATATGTAAACTCTATAAGCCTCAGTTACTCTATCTGTAACAATGGGTTAATAATACCATCTATATGGTAGTGCTAGCATTGGAAGTAACATTATGTATGAAGTGCTCCGCATAGTGCCTGACAGGGCAAATACTCAACACGTCTCTGCAGTTGCTAAGGGATGCAGCGTATTAGAATATGAGCTCTCCAAATGAAGCAGAGAGAGGAGACACACCCTGCCTCCAAGGTGAATGGAAGATACACGGAGTTTGACAAAGTTTCCAAATGGTCCTTATGCTTTTTCTGTCCTCTCACTTAAGAATTACTGGTATAAATGGTTTCTCACCAAAAAGTGGAATGGAGGCTATGATTTTGTAACCTTCTTTGTTAACTCTCTTAGAAGGAATTTCTTTTGTTTATCCATCTATTATTCATTGGTCTACGTTATCTCTGCACTGTAATAAATAAAGTATATGTGACAGGACATAAGATTTGTTCCAAAAATTGCTTTTCAGTTTTTTTTCCTGAATAACCTTTTTGGTTGTTGTTCATGCAATTCCAGTTCTTGAGAAATTTCTAATTAGCTACCTGGGAAAGAGCCTTGTCCACCCTATTTTTTGGCCACCTTATTAATCTTCTGGATTTGTCTCAATGAAGTATTTATTCATAGTCTTTTCTGGTCTACACTTGGTATTTCAAGCGCTGGCATTTCCCTTGCTTGTTTCTGGACAGTAATATTTAATCATATAATCATAGGACTTGGAGATGGATGAGACTTAACAGTTCACTCTCCATCTGCCTGCCAAACCTGCTGCTGTTTTCCCTATCATTTGGCATTGATTTTTACAAAACTGGTGATTTATCCACTAACATAGTTTTAAATGCCATATTTTTGCACATATATCAAGAATAAAAGTTTTATGTTCATTCCATGGCTATTTCTTTTAGATGTCTTCACTTCTAATAGTAAGTGGGTACTTGTGAGTAGATATATATAAAGAATGCCCAAATCACCAGCCATTGTGGGCATTTAGTGCACCTGTTATTTCAATGAGCAAAATATAAATCAAACAAATGGCTTGCACAGAGATGAATAGCCTATTCAGTCAAAATTTCAGATCCAGCCTCCAAGTTTCACTATCATCACTCTACGATTTTTTAACAATAAAATACTTTCTTAACATATAAAAATGTGTTACAGTTTCTTATGGACTTCTTCTAAAGAATAAGTTCTTCCATTTTAAGCCTTCTATCATATTCTGGGGAGACATGGTTCAAGTATTATGTTTATTACATTTCAGATGCATAGTGGTAAATGGATTTAAAAATCAAAACCAATAAATATTACATTTATCTCCAAATATTTTCCTGCCTGAGACTCATGTATTCTTGCCTCAAGCATTCATTGCACTTCTGAGGCTTCCATTCACTAAGAAATATGACTGCAAGAATATTTGGAAAATTATCTCAAAATATGGCTTTAGGAGATGATTCTGATACTTGACTATGATTTATATATGACCTTTTCATGTAGCTCTTATCATGCACTCATGTAGGTAGAGAAGATTCTAAATCAGAAGACGTAAATTGACAGGCTGGAGCCTAAGCCACCCCCATAGCCGTGCTCTGTTCTAACCTTAGGCAAGGACTATGCACAATGGGTTACACGCCCCATTTTCTTCCACACAAATCACTAGTGTTCTCATTTGAAAACCAGATGATGGTGAATCCATACTAATCCCACACTACTCAGCAATTTGCAGTTCCTGTCCCCCCCCCAACACACGCACATACACACTCCACTTTACTGAAATTTACCTTGATTTTATTCATTCTCCTGCATTATTTGTGCACCAGTCTAGCTCCCCGCCTTGACTGTAAGCTACTTGGAGGGCACTATAACTTTTACCTGGGCATCCTCTGCATTTTGCGCACTGCATGTGCTTTATAAACTCTAAATGAAAACACATTAAATAAAATAAAAACCCATCATTGGATCTTTATGAATTGTAAGAGATTATGACAAGATTTCCTGAGTTCAGGGGTATACCAGATCACCATCTGGTGATGCAGGAAATTATCTATAATTACAAAGGATTAATCAGTTGGAGAAATTCCGTGTACCTCTAAGTTAGACAAGGCACTCACGGCTGATTATATGAAGACGTTGGCAGAGATGACGGTGAACTGACAAGTTTCTCACTAGTTTTGAAAGTTCATAATCCCCTCAAACCTCTGTCCAACTGCAATCCCAAATACATGTTCTACTAATGTACCACAGAATCTCTCTTCCTTTGAAGAACACTATCACAATCCTATAATAGAACTATAAACTCAACTTACATAACAGAGACTTTAAAAGCTTGTCTGAACTTTAGAATCAGCACCTGGATCACATCTTCATTCTGACTCTTGCTGACTATAATTCCATGGGAGAAGCAGTTAACCTCTCTGTACTCATTTTTCTCATCTACAAAATAGGAGTAATAATACTTGGCTATGCTTATCTCCTAGGATTGCTATAAGCATAAGATAATAAATACAATACTTTTATCACAATGCTTGGTACATAGTAACTGCACAATACTTGATAGCTGTAATTGTTAATGTCATTGCAAGAGATACTAGGGTTTGGAAAATGGTATCACATTTTTCTCTCTAATAACTTCTTAGTCTCCAAATAATTATTTCACTGGGCATGATAGTGAAATCAAAACAAAGCACATTTATTTATTTTAGAAAGCAAGAATAAAAGCATTGCTTAATAATACAAAACTATCCTTTAAAAAGTAGTGATCTAAGTAGTGAAAAATTATTTGAAGCATAAACAAGAAGAGCAATCTCCTAGCAAGATTTGCCTTCTTATTAATTATTTTATCTGAAGTGATGACATCAGTGCCTTTCGGGGTTCTTTGGACAAATTCTAGAGATTATGCAGCAAAGGGATTCTACTAAGTAGTTATAATTTCAAAAAGTGAAAAGAGTTGGAAGATTCCTCTAAGAAAGGTCAGCTAAAGAAAGGGTGTAGGGTGTATATGTTGCCTTATTCTGAGTATTTGGCCTTAAAATAAGTTAATGACCGTAAATACTTTTATAGTTAGAGTAAATGCTATGTAGTCAATAGCTTTCCTAAGAAACTGAAATATAGAATATAACACTTTTCCTAAAGTAATACTCCAGAATGCTTGTGAACCTTAACAGATATGTCTTTTCTGGAGACTCAACAAAAAATGCAAAAGTACAAACAAGCATTTATTCTGGTCAATCAAGGACAAATACAGAGAGAACTAGAAAACACTCCAACAAAGGTATGTGTACGTCTTATTTTAGATCAGCAAAATCCACTTAGGAGTGAGAAAGAAATGTGCAAAGTCTTATCTTGGAATCATACAAAATGTGTTAATTCTTTGAATTCTTTTTAGAAATCTTTTTTTTTTTTTGCCCTCAATCTGTCCAAAGTTATAATATAGTTGTCATCAGTAGATACTGCATTTCTTCTATAGGGACCAACGATACATTTGATCTTAATTTGGCACTGACTCTTTTGTACCCAAAAACTTTCAAAAAGCATAATTCTGATAGTATATAGAACAAAACGATTTTGTTACTTCATATTATTTCCAGAATTTTTGTTTTATTAGGAAAAAATAATCACCATTTTGCTTTTTGATAATTCTAAACATTTGCTTCATTTCTGTGTTCTTTCCCAAAAGGCTATTTTGAAAAAAAAGGAGGCACTTATCAAGCATAGAAAGCAATAGATACATTATTCTTTCATACAAGTTCCAATGCCCAATGAGCATATGGTATATATTTGTATATTCTGATCCATAAACATATGGTAAAGGTTATAGATACTTGTTAATAGACATCTTGGTTACACTGAACACAACCACAAATAACTCATTACAGTGTTGCCAATCCTAATTACCCACCACCTATGTAATCAATTAATCAATAGATGTTATTTAACATTTCTTTTCATTAGAACAACATTTACTGGGCCTACTATGGAGCCAACTGCTATTCCAGTTATTGCGGGCATACAAGTGATGAAACTAATATGATTCATGCTCTCATCTTATGAAATAATATTCTGGTGAAAAGAGGCA
The DNA here is from genome assembly GCF_021613505.1 of Equus quagga. Taxonomy (NCBI): domain Eukaryota; kingdom Metazoa; phylum Chordata; class Mammalia; order Perissodactyla; family Equidae; genus Equus; species Equus quagga. The sequence continues at coordinate 112,896,781 of NC_060267.1, forward strand.
GTCAATGAATAAGTAACCACATAAAAAGATAAAATCTCAAAAGAAAATGTGGTGAAGAGTATATTTCAGGCTAAACTGATGCGTGATAAAGGGTGTTACTTTAGATGGAGGTATATTTTATAAATATAGATATAGATATGCATATATATCTGTACATATCTCTATCTATATATCTATAGATAGAGATATAAAATATGCATATCTATGTCTATATTTATAAAAATAAAATGTTTTGCGCGTATTTTTCTACAAACTTAAACTCATATAATATTTAAAATTTTTTTTCAGTTTTAAATCTCTCCTGTATTGGTTTTGTGTTCAGTTTTCTCTCTTGCACACAGTGTTGTCATGAACATATACATCATTCCTTTATTCACATGCATAATGCTTCTCTGTAGTACTTTATAAAAAATGGAATTGCAGAGTCAAAAAGGATGCACACAAAATTTTAATAGATATTGTCAATGAAGGTCCCTTAACAGAGCTTCCCTGTATCCTTGGCAAAATACGACCGCTAAACTTTTGATTTTGGCCCACTGGTAGGTTAAACAACGGACATAGTATCTCTTTGCCATTTTAATTTGCATTTTTCTGTCTCTTAGTAAAGTTGTGTCTTTTCCTTTGCTTTAATGACCATTTTTATTTCCTCTTTTGTAACGCTTTGAGTTGTCTGTACAGATCTTTTGCCCATTACTCTTGGATTTTAATCTAATTTTTGCTGATGTGTGTACTCTTAAATGCATATATGGATAGCATGAATACACACTATATACAAATAATAAATGCATAGTGTATACATACATATGTACCTATATATATGTATCCTTGTGTGATTACATATATTACTATTAATATGGCTATATATGAACATATAACCACACAAAGACACATACAAAAATATGAATACATAGTGTAAATATCATCGCTGCTACTGTTGCCTTTAAAATTGTTTAATGTCTTTTACTACAGAATAATTGGGTATCACGTAGTTAAATTTATTAATTCTTTATGGTTTTTGTGTTGTTTGTTTGTGAGTGTGTGTGCATTTTTGTCTTATTCCTATTCTAATGATAAATAATAACATTATCAACCTATATTTTCTTCTAATATATTCATAATTTTGTTTCTTACATTTTTAATTTAGATAATTGAATTTATTCTTGTGAATTATGGGACGTAAGGAGTTAATTTTTTTTCTTCCTTTTGGTAGACTATTTACTCAGCACCGTTTATTGCCAGTGCATCCTTTTCCCACAAATTCAAACTACCACCCTTTCATGCACTAAATTCTCATGGGTCTGTTTCTGTACTGTCATCTCTTTATTTCTATGCTGATATTACATTTTCTTAATTATTTGATTTTTATAAGTTTTGAAATATGGTATGCAATTATCTCTTCTTATTCTGTTTATCTTTTTCAAATGTTCTCTTGCTTATTCTGGCATATTTCCCCTTCTAAATGAAGTTTATAAGGAGGATTTTGAATTCCATGAATAACACTAATAGGAGTTTTTATTACATTGCAGTGTATTTACAGATTAATTTGGAGGAGTCTTCTTACCTTTACAATATGAGTCATCCCATTCAGAATATGGCTTAGCTCACCTTTTATTCAAATCTTCTTTTATGTCCTTCAGTAAAATTTTATAGTTTTCTTCATATAGGTCTTATACTTATTTTTATTAGGGTTATCTTCATGCATTTTATAGTTTTGTGGCTATTGTGAAGCAGATCTTATCATCTATTTTATGTTCTACCATTGCTTGCATACCGTAAAGCTATAGAAAATTGCATTCCTGTTATTTTCTGAATATAATGAATTTTTTTCTTCCTCCTTTCAAATATTTATCTAATTTATTTCTAATTATTTCTTTCCAGTATTCATACATTGTATTTTTCTATTTCTTGCTTTGGTGAATTCACTAGGGACCCTAGTACAATGTTGATTAACAATATGATAATTTTCTTGTTACTGATTTTTAAAGGGAATGCTTCCAATATTTCACCACTAAATGTGATGCTTCCTCTATAGTTTTCTGGTTAATAAAATTGCTTAAACCTAGGAAGTTCCCTTTTATTTCTAGCTTGCTAAGAGTTTAACATTAATTTTTCAATCGGAATTTGGTGAAACATTTTATAAAACAGCTTTTAAACATGATGTTGTTTTTTATCCTCTGAAATAACTTAATGTAGTAAATTAGATTGGTGCATTTTCTACTGCTGAATAAGCCTTGCTGTTTCTTGGACAATACACACTTAGTGATGATATATTATTATTTGCAGTCTCTGCTGGAATTTATTTGCTAGTATTCCAATTAGGATATTTCTATTTGTGTTCATTAGTGAGATTGGCCTGTACTTTTATTTGTTCTGTTATCCTTGCTCAGTTTTGTCTACTGGCGGATTTTTTCTCTTTTGTTTCTATAAAATGAACTTAGGAGAGTTACATCTTCCTCTATGATTTAGGCAGTTTATATAAAGCGGAGATTTTAATTTGTTTTTTAAAATATCTTTTATCTAAATTATTTAGATCTGACACTATTTTCAAGGGTAGATGTTACTATGTCCTTTAATTTTTGTGTTTACTATTAATCAATTTGCGTTATCTATATGTTTCTGAGCCATAATTTGTAACTATTATATTCTCAGACAGTCAAGCATTTCATCTAAGTTTATAAGTTTGTTGTAAATAATAGATTATATTGTTTTTGCCATAGATCATATTGTCTTTGTCATAGATTTTTGGATTCTTCCTCTAATTATGTATGCCCACTGTTTCATTCCTTAAAATTTTTTGCACCTTATTTCTTTTTATCTTGAAAAAAGAAACATTTGTCAAACATTTGTCAAGCATTTGACTATCTTATAAATCATATCAAGTAACAGGCCTTTGATTTATTGATATTCTTTACTTAGTTTGATCATATTCTCACAATTACTCATCTCTGTTTGTCCTGACCTTCCTTTAGAGAAGACTGTTCAAATTCAGCCTTTTTAACTGTGTCCAACTCCAAATCATTATATTCTCAGACAATTTTTTGAGGGGGACAAAGGAAGAAAATTTTAAGTTTCAGAAGCTTTATGGAATTCCTTTTCTGCTTTCAGAAGGATCATCTTCAGTCTAAGCTCATCTCTTCCTTTTAGAGTTTTAATGAACACTCTAGTAAAACACTCTAACCGTGTGATTTCTTTCCTACCATTTTTCTCTAATTTTGTAGCCTCAATGGGTAAATGCTTTGTGCCCAATGTGCAAAACATGTGACAATTTAATCAAATGTTTTGCAACCATCTACAATGGTCCTACAAGTGCCAGCTTTGAATAATGGTTCTTCAATTACCTTGACACAGATAATTTTAGATTTTAGATTATTTTCTTTGTAATGCCACATTCCTTGTATCACATTTTTCTAACTAAAACATTTATTTGCTTATATGACAAAGGCCCTTTATGTGTGGCAGCTCCAGGGCTATCATTAAGCCAGGGCTCCCCTTCTTATTCTCCATGGTTCTCTTGCTCTGCGGTCCTCCATCTGTAGCCTTTATCCTTAGCCTGGTAGTGATATGGCTGCATAAGTTCAAAGTACCACATACAGTCACGATCATTATGATGGTCCTAGAACAATCTTGATTTTATTGGTCTAGGGATAGGTCAACTTCTGAGACATAGTGGTGGGCATAGGATGTGGGGTGATATTTTTGGGAAGGGAGAATGGAAAGAAGAGTCTGCTACTGTCATCTGTTGTAATAATTTAATAAAATTAAATGAAAACCATAGGATATGAAAGGAGACTACTTTTGTTTTTAATCAGGGGAGTAGTATTATTTACTAGTATTTTTCATTGTTGATTCAATCACTCTTCTTTTACCTCCATTTAATAATGCTGATCTTAAAAATTGTCAAATGTGGCAGTGACATCAGCAACATGGTGGAGTGAGCTGTTCCCTTTGTCTCGACCCCCTTGAACTTCTACTAAATGGACATTCATTGATCAGCAGAGGATACCCACGTAGCATATGAGGATGCCTGAGAGACTCACACAGTTATACATCTGAAGGTGGATGGACTACTCCCAGGGAGGTGATGGAGAGAGGTGAGCACTCTCTGGCCCCCTAGCAGCCCTGTACGTGCGTGCAACTACTCTCCTAGCCAGAGCACCCATAGCATCACTGTGGCCCCCAGTGTGGGAGCATGCCTCAGTGCGACTGTGGGAACAGGTGATGGCAGCCCTGAGACCCTGGTGATTGCTTTCTTGTCCGGTGAGAGAGCCCACAGTGCTGCTTCAGTCCTGAGGAGTGGCTCAAGCAGGCTTAGACCCAATGGGTAGGCCCTCCCCACCAAGCACAACAGCTGGTGTGACCTAGATAGAGACGGTGGTGGATCTGTGCACCCATACAAATAAGTTCCAGGCTGCCGAGAACACCCATAGTGCTGCAGCCCCAAAGGGGGGAGCACTTCTTGGCAGGACTGTGGGAGCAGGTGTCAGCAGCCTTGAACTCCCATGTGATTGCTTTCCCATTCTGTGGGAGAGCCCATGAGGCTGCTGCAGTCCCAAGGAGTGGCCTAGGCTCAGTCTATACAGCTCACAGTGATCACTGTGGGCTCAGAATACACAGCTCCTGCTCCCCCTGCCCAGTGGCAGCAGAAGGAATCTGTGACAAGATACTATCACTATGCAAAGGCACAAATCCACCCCATCAAATAATATGAAGAAGTATATTAACACTCCAGACCAGAAGGAAAAAGATAAACACCCATAAATCAATCCTGAAGGCATAGAAATCTACAATCTAAATGACAGAGAATTCAAAATAGCTATCATAAAAAACCTCAACAAGTTACAAGAGAACTCAGAAAGACAATTCAATGAAATCAGGACAAAAATTAATGAACAGAGGGCACTCTTCACAAAAGAGATTGAAACTATAAAGATCAATCAGAAATGTTGGAGATGAAAAGCACAATGAATGAGATAAATAAAAATCTGGAGTCCTTAAATAACAGTGCTGACATTATGGAGGAAAGAATTAGCAATTTAGAGGATAGGAATATAGAAATGCTTCAGATGGAGGACAAGGCAGAACTAAGATGAAAAGAAATGAAGAAATTCTGAGAAATATCTAACTCAATTAAGAAATGCAACATAAGGATTGTAGGTATTCTAGAGGGAGGAGAGAGGGAGAAAGGAGCAGAGAGCTTGTTCCAAGAAATGATACCTGAGAACTTCCCAAACCTGGGGAAGAAACTAGAATTACAATTAAAATAAGTTGATAGGACTCCTAATTACATAAATGTAAAAAGACCTTCTCCAAGGCATATATTAGTAGAACTGGCAAACATGAATGACAAAGAAAAAGTATTAAGGGCAGCAAGGCAGAAGAAAATAACCTATGAAGTAACCCCTATCAGGCATTCAACAGATTTCTCAGCAGAGATATTACAGGCTAGGAGAGAGTGGAATGATATATTCAAAATTCTGAAAGACAAAAACTTTCAGCCAAGAATACTCTATCCAGTGAAAATATCCTCCAGATATAATGGACAAATAAGAACTTTCCCAGATAAACAAAAGCCAAGGGAGTTCATTGCCAAAAGACACCCCCCAACAAGATATGATCAAGAAGGCCCTCATACCTGTAAAATATAAAGGATTTACAAAGCCTTGAACAAAGAGATAAATAGGCAGAAAAAATCAGAAAATTGCAACTCTCTATCAGAACAGATTAGCAAACACTTAATTATAACATTAAAGATAAATGGAAGGAAAACATCAAGAATAAGTATAATCCAGAGCCAGCTCCATGGCTGAGTGGTTAAGCTCACATCCTCTGCATCAGTGACCTGGGGTTTCACCAGTTCAGATCCTGGGCGCGGACCTAGCATTGTTCATCAAGCCATGCTGAAGTGGCATCCCACATAGCTCAACTAGAAGGACCTACACCTAGAATCCACAACTGTGTACTGCAGGGCTTTGGGGAGGAGAAGAAGAAGAAAAAAGAGAAAACTGGCAAAAGATGTTAGCTCAGGAGCCAATCTTAAAAAAAAAAAAGAATAAATATAATCCCTTTATTTTAACCATGAACTCACAATACAAAATGGAATAAGTTATGACAACAATCACTTAGAAGGGGAAGAGGAGATTGATGGAAGCTGCTTAGACAAAGGGAATAAAAGGCTATCAGAAAAAGGACTATCTCATCTATGAGATCTTTTATACAAACCTAATGGTAACCACTAAATAAGAAATAAGAACAGAGACACAAATGATAAATAGAGAGAAAACTCAGAAAAACATCATAGAGAGTCACCAAACTGAATTTGCAGTAAAAAATACACAGGGCGAGAAACAAGGGAAACATAGACAACTGGAAAAAAGTGATAAATTGGCAGCATTAAGCCCTCATATATCAATATTCACTCTAAATGTAGATGGATTGAATTCCCCATCTAAAGACACAAAGTGGCTGGATGGATTAAAAAACAAGACTCAACAATATGCTGTCTCCAGCAAACACTTCTCAGCTCTAAAGACAAGCACCGACTCAAAGTGAAGGGATGGAAGATGATATTCCAAGCTAATGGAAACAAAAGAAAGTGTGTGTTGCCATACTCATATCAGACAACGTAGACTTCAAGATAAAAAAGACAATGAAAGAAAAAGAGGGACACTATATAAAATGATAAAAGGAACAGTCCACCAAGAGGACATAACTCTTATAAATATATATGCACCTAACATAGGAGGACCAAAATACATAAAGCAACTATTGATTGAGCAGAAAGGAGTTGTTAACAACAACATACTAAGAGTAGGGAGCCTTAACATCCTATTTTCATCAATGAATAGATCAACCAGACAGAAAGTCAACAAGGAAATAGTGGAACTAAATGAAAAACTAGACCAGATAGACTTAATAGATATATATAGAATAAATTCAAAATATATATACAGATCCAAGATCAGCAGAATACACATCCTTCTCAAGTGCACAAGGAACATCCTCAAAGATAGATGATATGATGAGAAACAAGTCAAGTCTCAATAAGTTTAAGAAGCTTGAAATCATATCAAGCATCTTTTCCAACTATGATCTTATGAAACTAAGAATCAGCTACAAGAAAAAAAGCTGGGAAAGTGACAAACGTGGAGACTAATCAACATGCTACTGAACACGAATGGATCATTGAAGAAATTAAAGGAGAAATAAAACATATCTGAAGACAAATAAAAATGAAAATACACCATACCAACTCATATGCAGCAAAAATGGTTCTAAGAGGGAAATTCATAGCAATTCAGGCCCACCTCACTGAACAAGGAAAATCTCAAATAAGTGATCTTAAACTACACCTAACAGAACTAGAAAAAGAAGAATAAACAAAGCCAAAGCCAGCAGAGGAAGGAAATAATAAACATTAGAGTAGAAATAAATGAAATAGAAACAAAAATTGGTAGAAAGGATAAACGTAATTAAGAGCTTGTTCTTTGAGAAGATAAACAAAACTGACAATCGTTAGCCAGGCTCACTAAGAAAAAAAGAGAGAAGCCTCAGATGAATAAAATTAGAAATGATAGAGGAGAAATTACAATGGATACCACAGAAATACAGAGGATTATAAGAGAATACCATGAAAAACTATATGCCAACAAATTAGACAATCTAGAAGACATGGATAAATTCTTAGACTCATACAACCTCCCAAAACTGAACCAAGAAGAAACAAAGAATCTGACTAGATCAATCACAAGAAATAAAAAAACTCCCAGACCAGGTGGCTTCCCTGGAGAATTCTACCAAATATTCAAAGAATATTTAGAATCTATCTCAAACTATTAGAAAAAGTTGCAGAATGAACACTTTGTCACACATTTTATGAGGTCAACATCATCCTGATCTAAAGCTAGACAAGGACAACACAAAGAAGGAAAATTACAGGTCAATATCACTGATGAACATAGATGCAAAAGTCCTCAACAAAATACTGGCAAGTTGAATACTGCAATACATCAAAAGATTCATACACCACGATCAAGTGAGATTTATACCAGGGATAGAGGGATGGTTCAACATCCACAAATCAATCAATGTGATACATCACATTAACAAAATGAGGAATAAAAATCACATGATCTTCTCAATAGATGCTGAGAAAGCATTTGACAAGATCCAACATCCATTTATGATAAAAACTCTGAATAAAATGTGTCTAGAAGGAAAGTATCTCAACATAATAATGGCCATATATGACAAACGCACAGCCTACATCATACTTAATGGGGAAAAATTGAAAGCCATGCCTCCGAGAACAGGAACAAGAAAACGGTGCCCACTCTTGCCACTCTTATTCAACATAGTACTGGAGGTTTTGGCCAGAGCAATTAGAGAAGAAAAAGAAATAAAAGGAATCCAAAGAGGCAATGAAGAAGTTAAACTCTCTCTGGTTGCAGATGACATGATTTTATATATAGCATACCATAAAGAATCCATCAGAAAACTGTTAGAAATAATCAACAACTACAGTAAAGTTGCAGGGTACAAAATCACCTTCCAAAAATCAGTTGCATTTCTATACTCTAATAACAAACTAACAGAAAGAGAACTCAAGAATACAATCCCATTTACAATAAGAATAAAATATCTAGGAATAAACTTAACCAAGGAGGCAAGAGACCTATACAATGAAAACTATAAGACATTATTTGAAAGAAATTGATGATGACATAAAGAAATGGAATGATATTCCATGAACATGGATTGTAAGAATTAATATAGTTAAAATGCCCATACTACCTAAAACAATCTACAGATTCAATGCACTCCCAATCAAAATCCCAATGAAATTCTTCACAGAAATAGAACAAAGAATCCTAAAATTCATATGGGGCAACAAAAGACCCTAAATAGCTAAAGCACTCTTGAGAAAAAAAAACAAAGCACGAGGCATCACAATTCCTGACTTCAAAATATACTGCAAAGCTATAGTAATCAACACAGCACGGTACTGTACAACAACAGACACACAGATCAATGAACAGAACTGAAAGCCCAGAAATAAACCCACACATCTAGGGACAGTGAATCTTCGACAGAGGAGCTAAGAACATACAATGGAGAAAGGAAAGTCTCTTCAATAAATGGTGCTGGGAAAACTGGACAGCCACATGTAGAAGAATGAAAGTAGACCATTATCTTTCACCATACAGAAAAATTAACTCAAAATGGATCAAAGACTTGAAGGTGAGACCTGAAACTATAAAACTCCTAGACGAAAATACAGGCAGTACACTCATTGACATCGGTCTTAGAATGATCTTTTTGAATACCATGTCTACTTGGGCAAGGGAAACAAAAGAAAAAATTAACAAGTGGGACTTCATCAGACTAAAGAGCTTCTGCAAGGCAAAGGAAACTAGGAACAAAACGAAAATATAACCCACCAGCTGGGAGAAAATAATTGCAAATCATATATCTGACAAGGGATTAATCTCCAAAATATAAAAAGAACTCATATAACTCAACAACAAAAAGACAAACAACCCAATTAAAAAATGGGCAGAGGATACAAACAGACATTTTTCCAAAGAAGATATACAGATGGCCAATAGGCACATGAAAAGATGCTCAACATCACTAATCATCAGGAAGATGCAAATCAAAGCTACAATGAGATATCAACCTCACACTTGTTAGAATGGCTATAATTATCAAGACAAAAAATAACAAATGCTGAAAAGGATGTGGAGAAAAGGGAATCCTCATACTCTGCTGGTGGGAATGTAAACTGGTGTAACCTCTATAGAAAATAGTATGGAGATTTCTCAAAAAATTACAAATAGAAATACCATATGATCCAGTCATCCCACTACTTGGGTATTTATCCAAAGAACTTGAAATCAACTATTCAAAGTGACTTATGCACCCCTATGTTCACTGTAGCATTATTCACAATAGCCATGATGTGGAAGCAACCCAATGTCCATTGACTGATGAATGGATAAAGATGATGTGGTATATATACACAATGGAATACTACTCAACCATAAAAAAGAGAAAATTGTCTCCTTTGCAACAACATGGATGGACCTTGAAGGTATTATGCTAAATGAAATAAGCCAGACAGAGAAAGACAAACACCATATGATTTCACTCATATGTGGAAGATAAACACATGGACAAAGAGAACAGATTAGTGGTTACCAAGAGGGGAAGCAGTTGTGGGGTGGGCATAAGGGGTAAAGGGGCACGTATATACAGTGACTGACAAATAATAATGTACAGCTGAAATTTCACAATGTTATAAATTATTGGTACCTGAATAAAATATATTTAAAAATTGTCAAATATGAGTTCTTTCTCTTAAAATATTTTTGCTTCCTTTACATTGCCACTCTTGCATGTGACTGAACATAGTTAAAATGTTTTTAATACCATTAGTGGTGTTCTATCGTTCAAAGAAGCCATTTGTTCACAAATAGTCTCAAACCAAAGTTTAAATTCTTTATATCTTGCTTGTTGTTGACAACATCAAGAAACAGATATCCTATTTTTCATTCACCAGTTCTTAAGTGATATCATTGCCCATTCTTCAAGAATTTGCCTCAACAACACCAGAACAGTTGCCAATCAGGCTCTCAGATCAATCAAGTAAGAATTAATTAAGTGCACTGACAGGTTTATTGCTTTCTGAATGCCAAACATTTTGTCAGCTAGTGTATTTAGGCTAAAACATAATCAGTTCTGTGGATATTTTGGCTGCAAAATTGTTTAAGAAGGCAGATTTAGGAAAGTCTTCTTCTAGCCTTCTTCCACCTACAAATTCTGCATTGCTCAAATCCTGGGAATAAGTGATTCAGCTGCACAGTTTCTACTTCAAAATGTGTTTACCTGGCTCAGAAAGCTTTTTGCCTGGATTAGTTAAGCTTACTGTCTCAATTTTTTTCTCAGTTCCATTGAATCTCCTGTTTTCTGTCTGTGATCCCAGTTTTTGGCTTATTATTGCACCTTGATTTTCATTTTTATGCTTCTGCCTTCCTAACTCTTGTGACTTTTGTAACTTTTGTTCAAATAAGATACTAGAACGCACTCTCCAGACTACCTTCTCAGTGTCTATTACTGCACACCCCTTATTCCTAGCTTCACAACTCCACCTTTGCATTGGCTGCAGGCACCTCCCTCTGGTCAGGCTTGTTCTATGCCTGTCTTGTATTCCTATAACCTGAGGCATGTTTATGTCAGCTCTATAAATTATCTGCATCTCTATAAGTGACTGCATGCCATGGTCTTATTGGACTGAATTGAATGAATTTCCTGAATGGATCTAATGATTTAGAGCTGTGATTCTCAAACCTAGCTGTATGTTAGAATTATGAGGAGAGCTTTAAAAAATTAAAAATAAATAAGTAAATATATCAGCATCTTAGTCATGAGTATTTAAAAACGTCTCCGGATGATTATAATGTACCACCTGTCTTGAGGACCGCTGCTTCAAAGTTAAAAATGAGACAGGCAGAGTTAGAGAGCACATATGGATTCCCTCTGTCTAAAGGGACTGGAATGCAACCCTGTGATATCCTCCTCATCTTTCTCACACTGTCTATCCTTCCTCCCTTTTTTACCCTAGATCACCCATTGACAGGTTTATAGAAGTCATGTCAAAAAGAAGTAATGAGTGACAGTAAATGGGAAAGAGAAGAAGAAAGTGTCCCTGTTTTTATTTCCTCTTGCCTCACCTGAAGCCTGGACTATACTAGCATGTCGGCTATAAAAGGCAAGCTCCTTAACTACAATATCCTGTATGAATAATATCCAGGAAAGAAATTTTAAATCCACCCCTGAATATAAAAGAGCATCACTAGAGGGGAATAATTTATGAGTGAGACACCAAGGGATACATACCATAATTTATTTTTATATCATGATCTTTGTTCAGACCACTGCAAATTCCTCTTCAGAAAGAGTGCATCAATTATGAGCAAGAAGGAAAAGGGAGACTTTAATACCAGAATATATATCTTTCATACTTACTATATGCTTATGCATACACACTGATAATAGATACTTTGTTGGTTCAAATCATTACAAGCTGTGAACCATGAAGAGAAATGAGCGATAAATAAAGGTCCCTGCTTCTTTTAATAAAATGTCCCCATGTCACAGCCTAGGGAATGCCTTGTAATCACAATGAGCTCAAATATGCTCTACCCAGTTCTTGAAATGTAAATACTGTGTGACTGCTTTAAATTAATTTTTGGAATGCCTTGAAAGTGCCTTACATATCTATGATCAGAAAATTTAGATGTGACTGCATACACAGTGAAGTGATTGGATTGTTGGAATATAATTAAAGCAAACATCTAGATATTTATGGAAAATTCCTTTTAGTCTGTATTGATAATAGTTAGCATTCATTGAGTACTTTCTATTATTAGACACTTTCCTGAGTATTTTAGACATATTAATTTATCCCAAACTAACAATAGCCCAATAACACTGACATTAGAAATGAAAAAACTGAGCAGAGAGAGGTTAAGTGACTTATACAAAATCATGCAGCTAATAAGTGCTAGAATTGGAATTCTGAGCCTCACACAGTAGTTGATATATATACCATCTCAGATTCAATGCTGCTATAAAAGTACCCATTATATTCGGACATTTGGAAAGGCTTCTTATTCAAGTAGTTTCCAACTCTGAGTCTTGATAGGAAAGAGCTGCAAAAATTCCTTATATATAATTTTCTTGTATTGAAGAAGCTTTGATGGTCTTCTTGTGAAAGAACAGATGATATTGAATAGAGGGTAATGATGTTGTGAAGGGCATGAGATTAGTTCCAATAGTCAACACTCATTGAAGAATGAGTTAGACTTAATAACCAAGGAGGTGGAGGATCCAATAATATGAAAGGTACCTTGTCCTAACAGCTCTTGAAGTTTAGTGGGGAGCAGACATTAACCAAAGATCACATACATATTCAATTACGATAATGATAAATGCTGGGGAGGGGTGCCTACTAACTGGAAGAAGAACATAATATTGGCATTTAACCTAGTCTGAGAAAGATAGGACAGACTGAGGAAGTCACATTTAAGCTGAAAGATGAGTAGGAACAGGGCAAGAGCATTTCTCACAGAAGGGAACAATGTGTGGAATCTTGAGAGAGGAAGGAAGGAGTCCAGCATAGTTAAAATTGAGGTCTCTAAAAGGGCATCTTCATTGGATGTGGAAAGAAAATGTTAGAACTCCTATTTATATTTACTTATTTCAACTTCTAAAATGTTTATTTTGATGTAGTTTTATAAGACCCGTATTGTAGTAGTTCATTTGTATTTGCTTATATGTTATAAATAAACATATATTAGGATTGTATGTTCAAAATTTTTTATTGATAGGCATGTAGAGTAAAAGACGTTTGAGAGCCCCTGATTTAAACATCTGTAAAAGGAACATTATGAGTGAACTTGGGGGTTGATGGTGACGGGGAAGTAGAACAGGAGTTTATACTGGATGACCCTGGGGATCATCCACAGGGGCCTAGTGGGCCAGCTAAGGTATTCAGCGTTTAATAGTAAAGGGAAGCATCTGAAAGGATCTAACTCAGGAAATACACATTTGGCCATCTGGCAAACAATCTAAGATGGCTACTAAGTAAAGCCATTTAGAAATAGGTTAAAGAAGACAGAAAAGTAAGGTTCACAGTGGATACTAAACCTGTCATTTTAATGTTAATTTGTACACATTTTCACTTTCCTTCTAGAATCAAAGTCAAGTGCTATGGACTGAATGGTTTGTCCCCCATAAAAATTCACATGTTCAAATCTCAATCCCCAATGTGATGGCCTTTGGGAATGGGGTCTTTGGTAAGTAGTTAGGTCATGAGGGTGGAGCCCTGATGATAGGATTAGTGCCGTTATAAGAAAAGGCAAGAGGAGCTGGCTTCCTCTCTCTGCTTTCTGCTACGTGAGGATACAAAGAGAAGGAAGCCATCTGCAAACCAGGAAGTCAGTTCTCACCAGACGTTAGATCTGCCTACACCCTGACCTTGGACTTCCAGATCTCTCCAGAAATGTGAGAAATAAGTATTTTTTATTTAAGCTCTCAGTACATAATAATTTGCTATAGCAGTCCAAACTAAGACACCATGTGAAACATGGTTGTTTCACCCATCACTTACCTCCTGCCTTTATACAAGCTATTATCGATCCCCTCCAAGTGGGCAGGAGAGAAGCTGGCCTACAGTCAATGCTCATTAGGTTTGGCATGTGAATTAGATGATGACCTCAAGTTTAGTGCATTCGAAATAGATTTAATTTCTTTTCCCCAAGACAGGTTTGTCCACCTATATTCTCTATATAAATGAATGGTGCACACCCACTTATGACTCCAAGGTAGAATACATATTTCCCACGACACCCTTAAACCCCATATCTAGTCAGACCCTAAATCTTGTCGACTATATCTAAAGGAAGCCTCCTAAACCCATCCTCTTCTTGTCATCTCATTGCCTTTGCCATAGCTCTCACAATTCTCTCTATTTAGTCACCCAAATCCAGATAATCCCTTCCCTATGTTTATTAACCAAAATTTATTGGATTCCATGTATATGACACACAGTATAGTTGAAAACTTAAATGCATTATTTCCTTTAATTCTCAACATAATCCAGTGAGAGAGTGCTATTACTACTATGAGTACATTTTTGAAAGAATTAAAGTTTAGAGGATTTCAGTAACTTTTCCAAGTTTGGCCAGCAATTAAGAGAGAGAGCAGCTGTTCACACAATCAGCCTTCTCTCAGGCTCATGGTCTTACCCACTGTGCTGTGCTCCACTCTACTCCTCCCACCCACGGTTTAATGCAACTGCAGTGTATTCACCACAGTTGATTCATTGATTAGTTTTTTTGTTCCTTTACTCACTCATTTGTTCACTTATTCTCTACTCATTCACTTACATATACATTTAATGAGTGATTACTCATTTTTACCTATTTTACATGTTGTTTAACTCATATGAAATCCAGGCGCTTGTGAAGCATGCCACCAAGTAGGGGGATAACACTAAACCAAAATTACTCAAATAATCACGTAATGGCAATAAATGCTAAGCTAGAATGTGATCCTTTAAATATCAATCTGGCCACGGCATTCATACCTCTACCACTGAAGAAATGGTTTCCTTTCCCTAAAAGACCCGTCCCTTTTTCTACTAAACAACTCATGTCATCTTTAAACACTCAGATGTACAACTTTCTGTCACTTCCCAGTCAGAATTTGTAGTTCTCTGCTTTGTATTCTCAAAGATAACACCTATTGATCCCTCTATTGTAGTAATTATTCCACATTACAGTTCCAGGAGTTTTTGTGGTATTTCATATAGTTTTGTGGTGAATAAAAAAGATAATGCCTGTAAAGCAGCTGGCATATTGTAAATTCTTAATGAATGCTAACTGTATATGTATCTATTTTACCTGTTAACATGTCTAAGCTCCTCGGGGGTGAGTTCCTGTCTTCACGCACTAAAAATAGTGTTATCTGCTATACATAAGACACTGCAATTCCCGGTGATGTGGATAAATCTATGTATTCACCCTTGGTAACTCGTCTGCATTGTATTATCTGTTTTTTTTTTCTCCTTTTGTCTTTTCTATTCTCACATTAATGCAGACAGCTCAAAGAAGACCACAGTTACCACAGAAGCTAGAAATTTGTTAATAATCCCTGATTCCTTAATTTTTCTCTCCCTCCCCTTAAATCCATCAGAAAATCCTATGGCTTCTTAACAATTATATCTCAAATCTTCACTCTAGATTTCAGAAAGCATCTGAAACTAGCTGTAAAAAAGAATGACATAGATCCTCACAGACTGACATAAAAACAGGCCTAAGATGTATGACTAAGAGAATATCGGTTAATTTCAAAATGTTATGTATAGTATCCAAATTTGAGAGAATGCATGAGTAAATCTTCTCTCTTCTCTTCATCTTGATTGCTACCCTCTTAGTGAAGGTAACCCAGTATCTTTTATTGTAACTAATTTCTATCTTCCTACTTCTACTTTGACTGCTCTGCAGTTTCCCACCCAGTGGTGATTTCAAAATGTAATTAGATTATGTTCGTTCATTGCTGAAAACTAGGACTCCTCATTCCATATAGGAAAAATAAAGGTCTACAAGTCCCTGACTTTTATGGCTTCTGCTCAGCCCTATTGCCTTATACTGTGCCCCTTCTCCTAAGCCATGCCATTTTCAAGTTCTTTCAGTTCCCCAAAGATGCCAAGCTCATCAGTAGTTTAAGAGCCTTTGCGCTTGCTGTTGCTGTAATTGTCCTGTAATGTCTTCCACCGGTCTCTTCAAACGGCTACTTCTTTCCTTCCCACAGGTCTTAATTGTCATTAGCTTTGAGAAAGCTTCCCTGAGAGCCACCCAAAGGAGAGAACTTTGCCCCATCATTTTCTATTGACAGCTCTTATTTGTCACCTTATAGTACTCAACATAGTTTGAAAATATTTAATTCATTCACTTTGAGTCCTTTTAAAATTATTTGCCACTTGTCTTAGTTTATGTGTTCCCAGAAGCAGATCCTGAGTCAAGGATACGAATTTAAGTAGCTTATTTTGAATATTATCCCAGGAAGCGTAAGTAAGAAAGTATAGAAATGAAGGAAGGAAGCTAATTCAGGCACATCATTGAGCAGGCTACTGTTATGGGCAACTGAAGCTGAGTCCCAACAGGGAAGTCTGGGGATAGTGTAGACACACCTCAGAGTGGAGCAAGGGAGCTGGAGTATTTATGCACACAATCTCTTCTCACTGGTTGAGGGCTAATCCCTGATGGTACATGGGCCAAGTGGGCTCCAGCAGTTTGCAGCAGCCAGAGAAGTTTCTCAAGCAAATCATTGCAATGCTTGAGTCAGTGTGCTTGAGAATAGTAAGTGTGGAGAGAATATGGGTGGAGCATGAATAACGTTGACTACAACAACTCTCTAGAGTCTAAGCTCCACGAGGGCAGTGGCAGAAATCTTGTTCAAGATTGTATATCATGGTACTTGGCACATAGTAGGTGCTCAACAGATTAAAATGAATAGATAATAGAGTTAATGAATAACATTTAAATTTTTATAGAGAGAATTTAATTAGATTAAAGAAGTTGGTTTGGAATTATATTTATTTAGATTCTATTCACCAGAGGAGAATCAGACAATTCAACTTTGTGATGCAATAGCCAGACCTAAATCTAGTAATGACTTGTTAATGTTACAAATTTGTGTTAGTTTCCTAGAGCTGTTGTATCAAAGTATCACAAATTGGCTGGCACAAAAGGACAGAAATATATTGTCTCACATTTCTGGAGGCTAGAAATCTGAAATCAAGGTGTCAGGGGGACCATGTTCTCTCTAAAACCTATAAGGGAAGCCTTACTTGCCTTTTCCTAGCTTCTAATGATTTGTTGGCAATCTCTGGTGTTCCTTAGCTGGCAGCTGTATCACTCTAATCTCCACCTTCATCATCATGTGATGCTCTCCCTGTGTATATCTGTCTTATAAAGACATCAGTCATATTCCATCAGGGGCCCACGCTACTCCAGTCTAACTTCATCTTTACTTAACTAATTACATTGCAAGACCCTATTTCCAAATAAGATCACAATCAGGGGTACTAGGGCTCAGGACTTAAACATATCTCTTTTGGAGGACACAATTCAACCCGCAACAGTATCCTTAGAGTCGAAGACAAGAGAATAGCTTATTAAAGAGTGAAAAATAGTGTTGTTGTGTTCAAGTCTCAAATCACTTTTCAAAGTCAACCAAAATAAGTGTGTGTTCCAGGAAGAAAAAAAAATAAAAGCTTTCAAGATTTTAAATGGTCCAGGCTCACATATAATGTAGCGGTAGGTTGGTCGCATGTCTGCTTGCCAGGAGGCAATCTGGTGTGCGCAGTGAGTTCTGCCTCCAGGGGGACAATACAGAGAACAGGTGGAAAGAGAAGCAAAATTCAAGGGCAACTCTTAGATCCCCCTGTGACCTCATTAAGGAGACAAATCTGGGCTTTCCCAGAAAAAAAATAATTTTTTTACCCTTAAATTCTGACGTGCTGCCCAATATGTTTTCAGGTATCAGACATTCTAGCAATTATTTCAAAAATCCATTGCTTCTGCTCATGATAATTTGTAGATAATTACTCTAAGCTTGTAGTACTTATCAGCTGTGTCTGAGGCTTGTTAGAGAAACAAATAGAAATACCCTTGGATTTATTGCACACAACAGGTGTTTTTCTATCCTCACATATAATTGCCATAAAATCTGACAATAAAAGACTATTTAGTACTTAGCTGCTAACAAGCATTTTGTCATTTTGTCTAATAGCAAAATGTTTGATCATGGATCTCAACTTCCCTTAAAAATCAATAAGAGATCCTCAATGTAAAATAGACACAACTCTACTTAAAATGCCAAAGTCCATTCTTGTTCCATAATGATCCCTCTCATGATTGTAATTTACCACTTAACCCATGATTTTCAGGCAAATGGCAGTGTCTTCACTTTAAATCATTAACAGCAATGTCAACAGTGATATTAACGTGTGATATTATAGGCAGAATGAAGTGCTGAGTATAAACACCTATAGCTAGGAGTCCGGATTTAGATTTTGCTTTTGTTAACCGCTACTTGTTTGGGTCAAATGGCAAATAGTTCTTACCACATATTTTAATCTACATTTTATGAACCACGTAGCAAAGTTAAACTTGATTTTAAAGATAAAAATTAATCCTGTAATATTTTACATTTCCAAGTATTGTAATAGTTCAAAAGTCATGCTTACATGAAAATAAGTAATATTTGAACCAAATTTTGCAAGCAAGTTGAATGAGTTTATTCCAAAACAAAACTTTTATTTGTATGCCACTGGGCTTTAAACATAAAAAGTCACAAAATGCCTACAGAAATTTAATAATCCTACACTAAGAATATGCTGTGCCACTACACTTCAAAAGAAACATGTTTTCTTCACTATCTAGAGAAACACAGACTAGAGGTTAATGGGCAGAGAAAGAAGGGTGGACAAACTTGTATAATATCCACTGTTTTTCATAAAATTTTTTAAAATTCCTCACCCTCATCTATTTTAAATATTTCTTCCCA
The DNA here is from genome assembly GCF_021613505.1 of Equus quagga. Classification (NCBI taxonomy): domain Eukaryota; kingdom Metazoa; phylum Chordata; class Mammalia; order Perissodactyla; family Equidae; genus Equus; species Equus quagga. Next base: position 112,915,915 of record NC_060267.1, read on the forward strand.
CCTCCATCTAGAGAATTTATATCTTATAGACAAGTATAATATAAAGAGTAAAAAAAATCTCGTTTAATCCTTGATCCCCTACATAACCACTGGATTAATTCGGTGTATATTTTCCAGGGCTAGAAAAGCATGTGTGTTTATGTGTAATTTAGTGTGTATTTTCTAGTCTTAGTCATGTATATGTTTTCCTAGATTTAGATCATGGTATAAATACTGTTTATAATCATCTTTTTTATATATATAACAACACCTCCTGCCTCTCTTTCCATATAGAGATGGAGAGAAATTATTTTGCAAGTTTATTCTCCACTGAAAATATTACACAACCTTCAGATTACTACGTACTGATTCTGAGTTGTTTTTTTTTTTCTTTTTAATGTTTCCCCATATCTGAACTTTCCACATTATGAGATGGTGGACACCTAAGTTTTGCTTGCATTTGCAAATGGGAGTTGTTTTGTTTCTAATGGGAGTTGATTTGAGTCACTTCCAACTTTTCCTAGGGTAGACACAATTTGCCCTGAAGACTATGAATCCTGGTTGCCAACTGTGGCTCTATTATCTCACTGAGGCTTGCTTTATTTAACTCATCAACGAAAGAACCAGAAGGATGACAAGCAGGTTCAAAGAAAAAAAAGTTTGAGAAATGGGACTTTTATAGTCTCTGAGAGGAAAAAAAAGATGACTGAAATACAAATCAATTTAATATCTTCAAGGCAAAAAAAAAAAAAACCCAACAAACAAAATCATAGCATTTGGTAAAATCCTAACAGCTAATGAGTTTTACAGAATGATAAATTTTCTGGGCCATACATAACCTGTTTGCAGACAAATTTCCATCCCCTAGAGCAGTAGATGGTCTTGGGTGTGGGTTTATAAGGAAATACCCTTATATCCAATGGAAAGGGCTTAGAGTTATCCTTTTGCCTTTTTTCCAAGTTTTGGATATTTTTCTTACCACTCTTAATGTTTAGTTTGTTTATCTGAGATACGCTGTCTACATGTCTTGGTAAAATTAGCTGAAAACATCAGTTAGCACATTTTTTTTCAATTTATGTAAGTTTAAAGCCTATCAGAGGAAATTTGATGAATGTTTTCCTGAAAAATAGGTGCATAATATTTCATTCGATGGCTGCACTGTATGTTATGATACAAATGCCCCATGTAGGGACAGTTAGATTCTTTCCGGTATCTCACCATTTTAACTAATTCTCAATAAACACTATCATTACTTTTAACTTTGCACAACTCTACATATACATTCATAGGCTAAATCCTAGAAGTGGAATTGCTGCCTCATACGTTACCAAAATTTAAATATTTTAAACAATATTGCCAAATATTTCTCCCCCAAAATGGTATTTTTACACTCTCAATGAATGATAGACCACATTTTAAATGAAGAGCCATTTGGGCCATGTGTTTTGTTGTTTTTGCATGTGTGTCTTTACATATATTAATTAATAGGCCGTCTTAAGTTTCCTGGTCATTAGTAAGCTACTTGGGAAAGAAGAGTAATGAGAAATGAAAGTAGTGGGTTCCAGGGAATTCAGGAAAAATCGGAGAGCAAAGAAACCAATAAGCAATAAATTTAGACAGAATGGTATGTAGCTTTCCAGAGACACTGCAGAAATTTTAGCTGGGAAAAAGTAAGTTGTTATTTGAAGCTTATGAGAAAATAAATGAAAAATAATCAATCCTTCCTCTAATGTAATAGCCTAAATGATTAGAGATGAGACTTGGGGCTGAGGTCAAAACTGAAGGAAAAGGGAAAGAAAAGTTACAGACTTCAACTGCTGATTCATTCAACAAGCACTTAAGCTGCCAGTAAGTGAAGGAGCCTTCAGTAGCTAAGGAATGAATGGGCAGAGAAGACAAGTAATAGATGCAACTGTAAACTGGAGAAAAATATTCTAAAGTTTGGTTCAAGAATTCTTCTAAGATAAGGAACTGCTTTTGCTTAGGAAAATAATTGATGATATTTGAATGAATAGAATATTTGATGAATAGAAGGTAAGGGTGGAGAGAGTAAAATAAAGAGAGAGATAAATTGAGTTTCATGGAAAAGAAGAGGAATTGAGAGATGAAGATGACAGCAAAGGGGTCGGTTTCAAGAGGAGAGAAGGAGCCAGACAATACGGAGTCTTGAGTCTGCAGAAGAACAAGATTAGTCAAGAATTGGCATTAAAGAAGTGACCAATATCTATGATCTATGATAATATCTATGATCCAATTTTAAGTTTCACTTGACAAAAATCTTCAGAAAGGCTGCTACGTACGGAAACTGGCATATCTGGGTTAGAACAAGGAGAGGACCACGACTAGGAGGTGAAAAGCAGGTGAGACTGAAAGTTCAGCAGAAGCAGAGCCTCAAAGCTGGAGGTAGCCATGAGATTTTAAGGGGCTCAGAATTATCAGAAGACAGAGAGAGACCTTTGTTCAACATTCTTAAATATTCTATATTACGAAAACTGAGGGTGACTTCAGTGAGCAACCAGATTTCACAAACATTTGTCAAGATTAAAAAATAAAACACAAATGTGTCCACAGTATGTTACAAAAGAAAGGGCAGTGAACTAAAAGTTGGAAGGCTTGGTTTCAATATTTCACCATCTATCTTCTGATAGCAATGTACCCTTGAGCCAATTTCCTCATTGGTAATAGGGACCTCATAGCATCTGTCCGTCATTGGATGGTTGTGAGAAACAAATCTACGTAAATCTGTATCTAAAGTCTACATAAAACATAGCATCATTATATTAAAAGTAGTATCATCAATAATAACCTCTTCTATATTTGTATTTCCTTATTTACAGCAAAAGAACTTATATCTTCCACCATGTCTGGGTAGTGTTAAAAGTTACTTTGACTCCTCTCTTGGCCCTGGGAGTTTCGAAATCTCTAGAATAATCATTGATATACACCAAGAGAGTACCCAGAAAGGTTTTATAATTAGTGCCTGCTTTTCGCAGAAACACTGCCACTGTCACTTGAGCTGTTTTTGAAGCCCTTTGGAAAAGGAGATTCTATATTTATCTTCCTTACTCTGTCCCACGGTTAACAGACAGCAACATCATCAAGTCTTCCTCCATCAAACTCAAATCCTTATGCGTTTTTAAGCTCATTTAGGATTGGAAAATATCAGTCATACTCTTTCAAAATTAAACTTCCTAACATATTGGCTTCTATTTCAATTTTAATGCCATTTTCTCCTATTCCTTAGTTTGAAAATCAGATGACAATCCTGGTAAAGAAGGGGGATTTCTAAGTACAAATTCAATAAACCATCCCTGTTCCCCTCTGAGGTAGCTTAGAATCCGGCTTGTTTTCTAGATGTTCACCTAATTGTCGCAGCAACACTCTTGCAACCTGTTTTATCCCTGTACAAATTAAACAGAAACTAAACAAGCCCTGTGAGGTAAAACAGTCCTTCGGAAATGTAAACACTTCCTGCGGGAATATTAAAAGATTGCCACTTTTTTTTTTCAAAGCAGTATTACTTTAGACTACAATAAAAAATAAATGAGAGATGGGATTTACTCAACACTATCATTTCTTAAAATAAAGAACGGAAAAGAAAAGCAACTTGATGTCAAACTCCTCTCTGTATTCCTCTCCATAAGCTTCCTTCACCATTTCAAGAGTGATGCCAAGCTCAACAGAGCTTGTACATCCCCCGAGAGGGAAGATACTTCACACCCTTACAGCCAGAACTCTGAGAGATCAGCACAAACAGTTGGGCATTCCTCTTGGTAGGTTTTCCACCAACCCTGGAATGCATTATCCCATAGAAAAGATGCTTCACGTATAATAGATATATCAGAAAGGTTGACTTTATCGATAGAACAAGAGAAAATACATTCATGATTGCTTTGGTATGAAGACCACTTTCTCCATTGCACTGATTTTCTATTTTCTTTGATATCAGTTAAGCTTCCCTCCATCCACTCTCCATCACTAAAGAAGGGCAAAGGGATTATCCAATATGGAGATGCCTGAATGACCTCTTCCTCTCTTGGAAGGTCCTAACTATCTAATGGAGAGTGACTTACATTAGTGCAGAGACAGCTTCACTAATAATGATTCCTATCTGTAAGGCATAATTCTCTTATGCTACGGGAAATATTTTACATCAATCTTCTTTATCGTTGATTTATCATTGATCCTTGTAGCATTTTTGTCAGAGAGATGAAACATTTCTCTTTGGGCAAAAAATGGTGGAGCTTTGAAATGTTGGCTATAAAATAACTCATGGTACCTAAACAGTGTGTGATTTGTGCACCATCAGCATTAGCAATAACGAGAAATTCGTGTTATTAAAGAGTGTTATTACTCACTGCTTAAGAGCTTTGTGTCAGTGTTGCTTTATAGCAAAGCCCTCTTGGTAACCGCAGATTTTAAATGGGAAGTTTATTTCTAAAGCAGATGTCTCCAAACTCAATCTCACCCACCCATCTATTGTGATTTGAGTGATCATCAATAACTGCAGAAGGCCTTGAAAATTATAGATGCAGAAATCCTACTCCTGCCATGACTGATTTCACCAAAGCTGGGGGTTGCTTTTCAAGATTTGTCTTCATTTTGGAGCATCATTATTTAATGAATGAACCATTTCACTTATGATAGGTGATGGCCATTTTGTTGTGGAATAAACATTTGAAAATCTGTGTCAAAATGCTGGGCTGGCTACTTGGCAGGTGTGTGGATTTGAGAATTTTTTTAAAGTGTTCCTACACCTTGAGTAATGTGTATTACTCCAATGCCATGAATCTATCAGATTCAACTTACAGGTTTCTCCCATTAAAAAGTAAACTCTTGGGCCCAATGTTTAAGTTTTGTCTGCATTACACAGGGAAGGTATAAGATACTAACTAATCTTCAATTCAACATGTTAAAACAGTTTCTCCCTTTGAATGGAAGTGATGTCACAAACACACTGGAGCAAGCAAAATAAGTATTTTTCCAAACAAAATCCTTAGTTTTTTGCTACCTAATTTTTTGAATACCCTCCTTCAGTAACAACAGGAATTTCCGTGATTTTCAAATCCGTTTGCAGAAGACCCGTTTTCGTAAAGCAGTCCAGTCAATAAAAGTGCCGCAAAAACAAAATAGAAATAATTACTTTAAAGAGCTGGTCATTATGGTAATTACACACTGCCTCTTTTGTTAAACCAGGAAGGGGTAAATTTTCAGAATATGTACTAGGGATTCAGCGGTGTGTCACCCATTAAAGTTAATAGAAATCGCAATCTAATCCTATCCATCACAATGAATTTTATTTCTAAAATTTACTCTAAGGAATTGTGATTTCCTTTCCTTTTCACCAAAATTTTCTTTACTAATACTAGTATATATTTGAAATGGTTATATATAGATAAATATCATTTTGACCATATTAATGAATATGATCCTCATTTATTTTTCAGCATCTTACCTCAAAATGTGTACATGTGCACACACAAAAATCCATATGTATAAAGAGTAAAACTTAGGATTTTATTTTAGAATTTAAAGGCAAGATACTAGAATAATTTATAATCCAGAAGCCACAATGAAAATGACTGACAGGTCAGATTTCAAGATTTTAAAACTTTTATCATGACTCTCATTTTTAATGTTAATAATTTAATCAATCAATTTTGGGAAAATTTGAACTGATTTCTTTTTTTGTAACATTATTCCATAAAAAAATGTAACAGTCAATAAAAGATGATTTTGAGTATTTAGAATGAAAAAAGCTACTAAGAAAATAAATTTTAAGAAAATGTTTTATCAGAACTATCTGTCAGGGTTTTATGCATAAATAATAAGGGATGCATGATATGAATGAGACAAATAAAGAATGTAAGTTGGAGAGGTTCTGGGATCGTGCTGATAAAACTGTCAGAGTCTATGCACAAAGAACACTAAACAGGAAATAAATTGTTGTGTGCTAAAATATTTAGAAAAGGAATATGCCTTGGTGTCAATTGTTTACTGACATACTGTATTCAAATTTCTCTCTGGAAAGTCATTGAAATTCCCTGGTTGCAAAGGTGACTAAAGCCCAGGGAGTTATATAAGTACTAAAAGACTGACTCAGTGTGCATAAGATTGAACCAAAACTCACAGGTTTATGTGGAGGTGGGGTGGTTTTCACTCTTCTGTTGGGAGAAAGTATATATATATGTATGTAAAAATACATCCAAATGTTAAGGCATACATATGAATATATGTATATATATTTATGCATTCAAGGTATAACTCTTGTTTTCACTATTGTACAACCATATCCACATGTGATATGATTAGCCTACAAAGGTAGTAATTCTCCAAATCAGGAGTTTTGATTCTTATTAAGGCAGTGTTAAAAGAGGCTGAAAAATTAATTAAAAATATAATTTCTTGAGACACGGAGCTCACACTGTTTTTTCTTTATCCCTTCTCTTGAAATTCGTGTTACAAAATGTAAAAAGAGAAGCCAGCCAAATCTCATTTGCATGCATAGTCAATAGAAATCAGCAAAAGATAGTGTAGCTTATTAAATTTGCAATGTCTTTTATGAACCTATCTATTCATTGTCTGTATTGAAGAGCTTTGCATTTCCTGTAAAGGATAATAAATATAGCAGTAGGTTCCTTTTAAATGTTTAAGTTCTAGCGACCAGTAAATAGCTTTTCTGTTTCCTACTGGAAATTATGAAAGTAATCATCATGCAGATACACAATGGCTGCGTTTATTCCTCTGGATGGGTTCTACAAGATCAGCTGCAGGAAGTTGAAGAGATGACGGTAAAATGATGAGTAAAAAATTTATCTTTCAGTCTAGCTCCACACATTAAAAAATAACCTCAAAATTAGGCCTGTTAGAAAATTTAATATACATTATCAAAAATCCATAGGTATTTCAGATAAAAATGAATCAGAGATCATTATTTGTCAGGTAAAGTTCTGTGAGAATTCCCTCAGTCCCAAAGGTAGGAATTTTGGCAAGAACTCAAGGCCACTGAATGCCATTTGTTAGCTGTCCACAGCAGGAGAGTAATTGACATTTTAAAACAGTGTTTCCCAAAGTAGGGACAGCAGCTACAAGGCTCCTTGTGGTGGATCCTAAACTGATATCTAAACCAGTTGGAAAAAACCCAATACTTTGATTCAGGAAGACATGAATGGAAAATAGAGTACTGATTAAGAGAGAAGGCTGCCACAAATGAGATTGCCAACTTTGAACAATGGCACCACCAACACTTACTATACATGTGACCCTGGAAAAGGTATTTAACTTCTCCTTATCTTTGTTTCCTCTTCTGCAAAATGGGAAGGAAAATAGTATCTACCTCTTAGAGATTTTATGAGGAGTAAATGAAATAATAAATACATGGTACTTACAGTCCAGTGTCCGAAACATAACAATTATCCAATAAATCATGGTGGTTGGTATTATTATGATTATTATGTAATTATCTATGACTAAGGGCTACTTTCTAGTAACCTCTGAATAATTATTGGAATTATTAAAATATATTGATTATTTAAAATTAAGGAGTCACTAGAGTTTAGGGAGGACTTCTGTCTGTCTTTTTTTAGAAGTCATATTGCCACATATTTTTAGCAGTATTGCAAACTTATGCTCATATAGGCAATTGGAATTTTTAAAATTTTCAATAACATACTTTATGATCATTGTTGTGTTGAATTGATCATGGTTTTCAATTGTCATTATTCATGTATTAATCTTTGGTCATCATTTGCTTTTAATTGCTGTGCTATTATTACCTGAATTGTTATTTCAACCCTCTCTATTCTTTGTTATAGTTCATTTTTTATTCCCACTAGAAAGTGGAAATTTGTGGGATGGGTCATCCATATAGTCCATTCTCTCACCTATGTCTGTCTTAGGATTTTTGTTCTTCCTAAAAATGCAGAAGTTCAGAAAAATTTAAGAGCTACTATTCTAAAGGCCTAAAGGAGTCAACGGAGTTTTGGAAAACATTGAACTTTTTCTCCAGGAAAATCTAATAGATGAATACAATGTGACCTAGTCAAGTATTCCTTGAATGCAGATCTGTTATAATTTATTCAATTCCTAAAATTCGTTCCTCCGGCCACTGTCTTCATTTTTGTCTTCTCTCTTAACTGCATTACTACACAGTCTGTCTTCCTTTTCCATTTCTAATCTCTGCCTCCTCCCTTCCAGCTATTCATTGTCATCTGTTGTCTTTCCAAAGAGTAAACCCTTGATGTTTCACTCTGATTAAAAAACAAATTTTTTTTGATAGCTATTGTTATGTATGGTGAGTTCAGTAAATGCAAGCAGATATAAAGTTATTGACCAATAGATTTTGGTAACTAATAACAAGTTTTACTCTTGAACTCAGACAGTGTATTGGATATTCTCAAGAGAGATTATCAGACAATCACTACCAACCAGAGTTGGTAAAGGAGATGAGACCTGCCTACCATCCTTGGCTTATGGAAACACATTCACAGTCCTTAGGAGAGTATGCAAGATCCTTGCCATGGTGGTCTCAGCCTGCCTTTCTAGATTACATTAATTTCTTTCTCATCACTCTACTGTATCACAGCACATTCTTGTACTCTAGGTCATCCTTAAAATATTGTAACTTGACTCACCTTTCTGCCTGTATCCTACTTGGGTTATTTATATTCCTAGAATAATAAATTTCATAGCATAGCCTCCACTGAGCAAGATTTACTCTACTGGGTAGAAGGCACCATTGTGCTTTACCTAGTCCTGGGCGATCTGGATAGAAGCATATGATATAGGAAACCATATTGTATATGGATCAATTGAACACTTAGTTTAGGCAAAGTTAACCCTTTCATAGGGCTCTGCTAATGATTACCGTATATTGCAGACATGAAAATACCTAAAAAATACCTGTTTTTTTCCCAAGTTAGAAGTTCTGTGGTGATGAGAGAATTTCTGACAAGAGACTTGGTAGAATGAAAAACATCATTTTGAGTTCAGTTTCTGCTCTTTCCAAAAAAGAATGAAGCTGTCTGTGACCACTGACATCTAAATTTAATTTTTAAAATACTTCCTAGACCAATGAAGTGAGAGTTAGCTGATTTATTTTAGGTCAGAATGGGTCCTTTTAAACTGGGTTTCAAAAGTCAGCAGACTTCTATTTATTTTAGTGTTTTTAAGACATTATGAAGTGTTAAACTTGTCTTTGTTTAGTTCTCAAGCTTAGTGCCCTCCAACTCTCATCCTCTCACTCTTGTTTTGTAATATTTTTCAGCTACATTTTAGTTGAGGCAGATAGCTATTCGAATATGGCTTAGAAATCACACAGCATCATAGTTTTGCAAGAAAGGCCAATAATCTGTGTAAAGAAAGGTGAGTGGCCATCTTCATAGAGGATATAAGAGGTGGAAAAGAAGGTCTTTCTAGCTTACTAAAATGCTGCAAGATCATGGATTTAGTCCTTTATGTTAAAAAATAATCCTTATCTTCAGGAATTTCCCCCTAAAAGTCATATTTTCCAGGGAAGAAAAATATAATACAATGAGTCATTGTTGGGCATTAATGTCTTACTTAAAATTAATTTCATATATTAATAAGTCTCCTAGCAATATTCCAGCAAAAAGAATAGGATCTAGAAAAACTATTCATTCTAGAAATCTCCTTCCTTCTTTCTCTCCATTTTTCTTTTTATCTAAAATTGTGTTTACTGAGCATCTAAAATGTACCAGACAATTGCTATGTTCTAGGAGAAATGTGATTTTTTTTTTCTTAAGGAAGAACATATCCAAGTCATTTTCCCGAGAATTCTAGTCTCTGTTTTGGAGGTTGAGGAGTAAAATGCAGCTTATAGGGCAGACTTCAGAGGGAAGGTGATATTTTACCTGAGGCTTAGAAAGAGCTGCCAGGTGGCATCAGGGTAAAGAACACACCAGGTGAATGAAATAGCTCTCAAACTCACGGTTAAGTCTCCTCCTGATCTGCTAGGCCTTTTAGAAGAACTGGACTCTGTTTCTTAGTCCTTCCCTCTTGAAACGCTTTTTTCACTTCCTGGTCACCACTTGCTCTCCTCTTATGTAACCGGTTGCTCCTTAGAGGTCTCATTCTCATTATCTGTCTCCTCCTAAGTGGGTGCCTGCAGTCCAGACCTCTCCCTTGAACCCCCCATCTAGTGTATCCAAACGCCCATACAACATCTCCACATGGATCTCTAATAGGCCTCTTGAACATAATTTTCCCTAAACTGCACAAATATAAAGTCTCTAAGGAGGGAAGATGCTCATTACATTCAAGTAACAGCAAGAAAGCTAGTTTTGTTGGAGCGAAGTAAGTAAAGAGAGTAATAGCAGAAAAAGTCTGCGAGCGAAGCAGAGGAATGATTTTCTCTATTCATCACATCCCTGCTTATATCTATTCCATGCCTACACAGTACTCTCAATTTCAAGAAATGGTCAACTCTGGTTTCCATCTGCTCGGGGCAAATGTTTGGAGATATCTTTGATTCCCCAACTTCTCTCTCACAACTCTATCCTCCTCCCCTCAAAAAACACAGCATTTGTCCCTCTAAAATATATGCAAAACTCAACCAGCTCTAACCAGTTCCATGATTAAGATCTTTTTTTGTTTTGTTTTGTGTATTTTTTAAAATTGAGGTAACATTGATTTATAACATTGTATACATTTCAGATGTGAATGAAACTGGGACTCCTCTCTCCCTGGTCTAACAGGCAAATCTAGCAAGTGAGCTGCATACACTTAAAGTCAGTACAATAAAAATCCATGCTCTGCTGTGAGGAAGCCATGCAGGCCTCATAAGCCTGTCTCTATACAATCTTGCAACCCATCGTCTCATGACTGAAGATGCCAGCAGGATGAATCAGCATCAGGAAGAGAAAATGGGTACCTTGCTCTCACATTTCCCAGCTGCGTTTATTAGAGATTGAGGGAAAAAGTGACAACCCTGGTCTTGCCTCCCTCCACACATAGATAATACCAACATTCCAAGCCTTGCTTGATGTATAACCAAAAAGCTCTTGTTCATTTTATCTTTGAAGTATATGAATATCACATGTGTAAGCCCTTATTGCTTTGTTAAAAAGTATATAAACTACACTCATATCTGTGGATCTCGAAGTAGTTCCTCAGAATACTCTGTTTGACTATTTCCCAGGACTCAAGTTCCTCACTTTGGTTATCAAATAAACTCTTTCATTTAACCTTTTCTTAGAGTCTTTATTTCATTCGACACAGGAGTACATCATTATATTTTGCCTTCTGTCTAGACTACATTGTGTTCCCCACCAAAAGTCTAGTTCCCATCCATCACTGTACACACACATACATGTATCCTTTTACCCCTTTTGCCTTCCTCATTTTCCTCCAGTAACCACCAATATGTTCTCTGTATCTATAGGTTTTTCACTGTTAAAATCTTGGCCCAAGTCACAATCATCTCTTGCTTGGACTGTTGCAATAGCCTCCTAATTGCACCCTGGTTCCCCTACACTCTATCCCTTTCACACTGGGAGGAGAGATCCCTATGTGATCAGATCATGTCAATATTCTGTCCAAAACCCTGTGATGCCTTCACTCAAAAAATCCATACTCCTCCCCATGAACTACAAGTTCCTATGTGACCCAATGTTAGCTACCTATCCAATCTCACTTCCTAGCTTTCTACCCTTCCCTACTCTGTTCCAGTGTTTCTGGCCTCCTTGCTGTTTCATGACATTCAAAACTTTTAAAATTGCCATCCCCTTGGATTTAATTATTCTTCTCCAAATATCCCCTGGCTTTCTCCCTCTTTTCATTCAGGTTCCCTCTCAAATGCATACTGTCCTACATTAGAGAATGTTACCTCTACCTCTTTATTCTCTATTCTTCTTATACAGCTTCATGTTTTAACATAGCATTATTGCCACCTGGTTATAGTTATTTGCACACTGTCTGTAGTCCTATAACCTATAAGCTCCTATTAATCCTGTAAGTTCCTTCAGGACATGTGCTATTGGATTCTCTGCTGTCTGGGTCTTTGCTCAGTTGATAATAGTTGCTTAAAAATTAGTGTTTGAATGAATCTTACCATTATGGGCATGGAAGTATAACATGAAACTGTTGAGCAGTACTGTAAACTTTGAAAGCAGAGGGAAGGTCACACAAGGAATGTGGAACTTTAGTCGGGCAAAGGAATTTATGTAGCGTTTTAGATATCATGAAAATCCTGGTAAAGTGGGAGTGGGAAGAAATAGAGGTGCAAACATAAGGGAAACAAAAAGGCATTGCACATTTAAAATTGTGCCCAACATTAGCACTCACTGGTCTTAAAAATAAATCTAACATATCCATGATCATTTGGAAGGACAGCCATGCAATCCCATCTTCTTTTCTTAATTTCTATTCACCAAAATTATTCCTTTATACTAGTGTGGAAGATGATGAATAGAAAGATTTCCAAAACATGATTTTCATCCTAAGAAACTTAACTGAAGACTTACAATTGGCTTGCAATAAAATTAATAGAGGAGATTTATTGCAAAATCTCTTCTTCTGTATTACGTTAGACTGGTTATGATGGCTCGAAGGTCTTTGAGCAATTTACTCTAAGTACCTCTTATTTTCCTATGGCTCATTTATTTCCACTATATCTTGCTTATGTTAGGGATAATTTGGTTTTCTCCCTCTATACCTGCTGATCCTTTCACAATTAAAGCAGTTTCTTTTCTCTGTCACATCCTGCCCTAGGCCCCTGCTCTTCGGTAGTTATGCTGACATTCTTCCAAAATGGCCATAACAAAATTACAATGTTAATATATCCAATGGGTCAATTAATGTCAGAGAATTCTATTGATTTGTTTTTCTTCACCTCCAGATTGACATCATCAATTCTCATTCTCAAGAACAAGATGTCACTTTGAAAGAGTGGCAGTGAAATCATAATATTTTATTTTGTTTTTGTCATTTTTTAAGTACCTCAACTCTTTTAGTTATGTTCCAGCTGCTAGGAACTAGATACTGGCTATGATAGCGTCTCTGGTAAACTATTAGAGTGAAAAGAAATTATTTAGATCAATCCTGTCATTTGAGAGATGAAGACACTGAGGTGTGCAGTAACTTGCCTAGAGCCATATTAATAGAAACCTAGAAGTGAAAAAGGTAGCTTAAGACATGATAGCAGATATGACATCTTTCAGAGAATTACATTGCTCATAGTGTTTTCAGATAAGAATTAGAAAGTCAGCTTAATTGGAAATATTATGTCATAGATACATATTTTATACATAAAGTATAATGACTGCATATCTCCACTACTATATGCCTATATTTATATATGTGGGAAAAAGCAGTGATACTCACGCTATATCTGCCTAGACAAATGAAGAGGGGGATGCTGATCAATATTTAAGAAACCATTCATTGTGACTAAATCCCAAGTCATTGTTTTCAGTCTTTCAGCTCACTCTGTTCCTGTACACACATTCTGCATCACATGTGCGCTGGTCTGCGTAAGAGAGGCTCCCTGGATGAAATCTATTTAATTATATTAATATTTAAATTTAAGCATTTTATAAAATGAAAATAGATTTATTTTTATAACTTTGTATCTACTCAAGTCTTTTTACAGCTGATGGAATTAACTGTTGAAAATGTCTCTAAAAAATTGTTTATTCAAACTTCTTCATTTATGAAATGCTTTTGTATTCAAGTGGTCTCTAGTCTTAAGTTTTAAAATTTAGTGCATACATCTACACATTTTTTTGTAAATATATTGAAACCCTTTTGCACTTCAAAATGAGAAGACAAAGATATAAAATATACTAAATTTAGCTTACATACACATTTACTTGCACTTTTGTTTGAAGGTGAAAGGACAGACTAAATGATCCATAAGTCCTCAGATAGTCCTTATTTCTTGGCACAAATTTGTGGATCTGTAAACGAGGAAAAAACAAATCCCAGGAGATATGGGCGTTGTTGACATCAAAAATAATTTGAAAATGCTTTAAAAATGATTTTCTAAAAGACAAATGGAGCAATATATGCAGGATAATTGTACACCTTGCAATTGACATATATCAGAATTGCAGAAGTCACAGAAAAAGCACTCAGTGTAATCAAAATGAGTGATGAAAAACTATTTCCCATACGTACCTCCCTCAGTTCTCATTCTTTTTATATATCACCTTATTTTCAGACCAGTTCCAGTCTTTCTTCCTTTCCTCCCACTTTTTCAATACTTGCATTCCTGATTTTGCATACAAAAGATCAGAGATTACCTGCCAAGTTAAAGCCTTCTTATAATGAAGGTGAGGAGAGGATATGAACTGAGACCAAGGGTTAGGGAGACAAGAATCTCACCCATATGTAAATCCTATTCCTCTTCTATCAAGTGGATTTGAAAATGTTTGAATTACCATGCAAAAGAAGTGTTGATAACAGGGGTCAAATGAGATAGAAATTTAGATTGTAATGTCACTTATAGATTTACTAATTTGTTCCAGCATAGCAAATACTTTACATGAAAGAATCAGATTCCGGAAAAAGATTTCAATTGACCAAACGCAATAGTGAAAAAATATAATAGGTAACTATACAGTTTGGGGCATTAAATCTACAATTAGACCATTGAATTTATGGTGAGAATAAGATTTGAGTAGGGAATATCTTCAATGGATAAGAGGTGTAACTCTTTTTTGATTGGTCAATGTCAGGATGTGATTGGCAGTATGTTATCATGAGGAAAAGTAGAAGGAAGGAAGGACTGATGGCTGCTAGTGGAAATCTCTCTCATGAATTGCTTAGGTATCGTCTTCACTTGTGTGAAAACTTGAACACACTCAGCAGAGAAGTACTGAGATGCTGAACTGACTAGAAACCATGTGAAATTAGAAAGCGTGTCATATAAAGAAGAGAAGACATGAAGGAGAGGAAATATATAACAGCTGCTTCCAAAATCATACCTAAAATTTCATCAGAATAAATTCATTTTGCATGGCTTTCACAATATAGAACTAGAATCAATTAAGAGAAGAAAGAGAGAGCATGATTCAAAGAGAGGAAGCATTTTCTATCAGGCATTCTAAGAAGGAAAGATATGAACCAGGGAGTGCTGAACACCTGGACACTTAGTGAGAATATTTAGTCAAAACAAAAGAGAAACAAGGTTGGAGGAGGATAATCGGAAGGACTAAAAATCCCTACACTTCTTGAGAATTTTAGATTAAACAGACTAAGATGATCCAAATAGAATAAAGTTTTCTCTGTTCTAAACAGAATTTCTCTTCAAATTTATGTGCATTTTCCAAAGACTTCAAAATTTTATTTCCATGAGATAAGCATATCCATGTATTTTATGCCATAGGCATCCAAATGCATCAAAATGAAGAATATAACAATAGCAACAAAAATAATAATAGCAAAATTTACTATGGGGGCCAGCCCCGTGGTGTAGTGGTTAAGTTCAGTGCACTCTTCTTTGGTGGCCTGGGTTCACAGGTTCAGGTCCTGGGCATGGGCCTACGTCACTTGTCAGCCATGCTGTGTCAGCGACCCACATATAAAGTGGAGGAAGATTGGCACAGATGTTAGCTAAGGGCTAATCTTCCTTAAGCAAAAAAAGAGGAAGATTGGCAACAGATATTAGCTCAGGGTGAATCTTCCTCAGGAAAAAAAAATTACTATTCACTGAGCACTCAATAAATATACATAAGGTATTAAGCACTTTACATACATTTCCCTCCTCTAACTCCCACAATCTTTGGGAGGATAGGATGGGATTCATGGATTTGACAGGGCACACAGCTGGTAAGTAGTAGATAGAATTTCAACTCAGGTTTGTCCACATTTAATCACTACAGCTAACTGTTATTCTACTGTTATTCCTTGTTCTATGATGCTTCTCTAAATGGAACATGAGTAAATGGAGCATGGAAGCCAGTATTATACAAAAGAGAACTTGTTATAATATTCATATATCCCCAGGTATAGAACTGCAATTCATAAATTTTCAAAGGGCACTCAGTACCAATGTGGGGACCCGTCTTTAAATAAGCCTCACAAGTGAACCAAATGGGCATTTTATGATATAACAGTCAATTCCTAATACATTACCTCTAAGCTTAATGCTATCAATGCTCATATGAAAAGTCAGGAATAATTGATTACAATTCCCCAATGAAGTGAACTAGTTCATTATAATTCATAAATATAGAAAGGTTTCAACATCTTCCAGACAAAACTAGTTGTTTCTCTGCATATCTGGGAATGAAGCTAGCCATGCAATAAAAATGTCTTTGTGAAACATTACAGAATAAAGACGGAATAAGAGAGCAATAGTTTTGCAGTTTTTCCTTTCTTAAAGTGAATTCTTGTCTAAAATTTAATAAGGTATAGAGGACAGTATTGTGTTAAAGTAGTTTTTTTTCTTTTGAATCACACCCTAACTAAAACAGTGAAAACAGAAACGACAGTAGCATGCAGACCAAACATAATAACAGCCATTCAGTAATGCTTCATTTACAGTAATTTTTCAAGTATCCAGGAAATAACCAATAATCTGAAGTGTCAAGAACTTAAGGGTGTATGTTGGAGGAGAGGAAAAAATTTAAACAGCAAAATGTGAGCTCAAAATCTACACACCATGGCTAAGTCACTCTACCTAAAAAATGATCTATCAGGTCCTCCTTAGATCCCGTGAAAGCTTGGCTATTGGTTCATAGAAATTTGTAAGACAAAAAAATAATGCTCTAGGAATCAAATGAATAGTCTAAAATCAAGAAGGAAGAGAAGAATATACAATCAGCCACAATAACTTAAAACATTCATTTTGGGATAATGTATCTTTGGAAGAGAAGATCTAAACTGGCTTATTTGAGTTTTCTTGGTCTCTCTGTCTCCCAGTAGCAGAGAGAGCTCAAAACAAAGTTTTGAATTAAGCCTTCTCTATCCCGGGGCTGGAGGAGAGATTGTTGATTCGCTTCATTGAGGCTGCTCTTGGCACTGTGAAGGTTGTCTGTACACCTGCCAGTACCTGAATAAGCAGTTACAAAAAAAGTCCACCAGATCTAAGGTGACCCCTCACAGGCAGAGCAGGAAGAATAAGCTTAACAATCATAACAAACACATCACAAAAGTAAGCTGCAGGAAGAGAGAGATGACAATTGGAACAAAAAAGTAATGATGCCAGAGAATGTCTAAGCATAGCACAAAGAAACATCTTGGAACTACAATATGTGGATTTGGCAGAGTGCTAGAAAGCAAGCGTGTTAAGAAATTAGAAAAAAGAACAAAAATAATCCAAAAATAAAACAATCATAATTGCAAATATATAGAGATGGATAGATAGAGCTGGGATAAAGTGATGTTAAAAAGACTAAGTACAAAGATTGGATCTGATACAAGAAGACAAGGGGCTTCATTTCCTCACCTGAAAGTGGAAACAACATCTATTCTGTCTATGAAGATATCTCAAAGTGCCCTGGAAACTACAAACTGTTACAAAATATTAGATGATGATGATGATTAAAATATGCCAAGCTGATAGACAGGGCTCCCCACAGGATAAAATATTGCCTGGAAAGTTGAGGTATAATGGTGGTATGAATGTAATCAAATTAGTGATTTTATTTATGTGTTTACCAGGTATAACTACTCAAACAGGTTCTCATTAGAAATAAAATATCTTACAAAGCAGGGGGAAATAA
Source organism: Equus quagga (assembly GCF_021613505.1). Classification (NCBI taxonomy): domain Eukaryota; kingdom Metazoa; phylum Chordata; class Mammalia; order Perissodactyla; family Equidae; genus Equus; species Equus quagga. The sequence goes on from NC_060267.1 coordinate 112,933,581, forward strand.
ACTTTAAACAGTTTTCTTCTTTGACTGAGTTTTAACCTTGGTCTAAGACCCAGGACCAGATGTCAGAAGGAAGTTTCTGTTCTTTTAATTTAACTTAAGAAAATATTATTCCAGTAAATGGAAGATAAAGATGAGTTTTTCTGAGAAATAAATGTATTGAAAAGTGATACTTTTTTTCATCTTAATGATGTGCTTCTTAGATGTGAGAAATGCTGTCAGAAAAAAAATGTTTTAAATTTGCACTTTCCTAGATGTGGCTCCTGTTTTGAGACAAAAGAAATGGAAAACGATAATTCCCTAATCCTTTCTCCTTCAATTGCAATTGATTTTTATTAGTAACTATGAGGATCAGAGAAAGAGTTTCTGTCTCTGTTAATGAACTGAGGTGTGCAGGTGCATCCGATATGTTTATAAAAATCAGGGCTTTAAAGTGCACAGATTCTCCTCAATTTTCTACAATATTTTCTGTTTCTTATCATTATGACTAAATAACGATGGCAAAACTAATGATGCCATTACCCTGTAATTGGGAATTGAGGCTGTTTAGCAATGATAAAGCATGCACTGAGCAGAGTTAATGGGCCAACTAGGTAGCCCCCCTGGGTAGCTAGTCCACAGAGCACGAAGGCTGAACATTTGCAAGGTAGGATGTTGTTCATAGAAGGAAGTGAGCATCAGGAAATGGTTTTTACTAATTACTGTCTACTGCTCTATCAGCCTAGGGAAAGTTGAGCATGCAAACAAAGATTGGAAGTGATTCTTGATGTAAAGCATAAAGAGCCATCTCTCTCCACGACTTGATCTTTTCCATATGTCTCATTGACTTTACTTTCAACAAAGAATCCCTTATTTTGATCCTACCATATTCTGCATATTTTACCTCCTAATTTAAATGGGGATGGTGCTATAGATTTTAGATGCTATAAGGAAATGTATTTATTTATAATACATGTTCCAGTATGGTCCCTGGAAAACAATAGGTGCTATTAGTTTGATCAATATGCTTGAAAATGTACCATAGGGGCCAGCCTGGTGGCACAGCTGTTAAGTTCACATGTTCTGTTTCTCTGCGGCCTGGGCTTCGCCAGTTCGGATACTGGGTGCAGACATGGCATCGCTTGGCAAAAGCCATGCTGTGGTAGCCATCCCATGTATAAAATAGAGGAAGATGGGCATGGAGGTTAGCTTAGGGCCCATCTTCCTCAGCAAAAAGAGGAGAATTGGCAGTAGTTAGCTCAGGGCTAATCTTCCTCAAAAAAAACAAACAAAAAAACCCCCCAAAACAATGTACCATAGCTCAATTTAGTGAAAGAAAACAGAACTCCTTATAGATTTTAGCATTAGAAATATATTTTCTCCAGACCAGTCAGGTTACAATGAAAGCAGGATTTTGGTGGTTCAGAGATAAGATTGGGAGGCATGGAGGAAAAATGCAAGTACAGCGTAGCTTAAACTATTCCCAGGATTCAGATGCAGCAACAGCAGGAAGCATTTTCCCAAAGAGCCATTCTCTTTTTCCAAACAAGCCACGTCCTATAGTTTTTTTCCTACCTAGATTAGGTGAGAAGTGAAATGTCACTAGTGTTAATGAAACAGTGCTTCCCATTTAGTAATAATAACTATTACATTTTGAGGTTTTATGCCAGGTATTATGCTAAACACTTTAGATTATCGTGTTTAATCCTCACAAAAATCGTACTAGGGGAGTTTGATTAGCTTGCCCATTTTTCGGTTTGGAAACATGGGGCTTAGAGAGGTAGAGTTAGTAGGCCCAGGGTTATACTGTCAGTAAGTAATATGACAGGGATTTAAAAGAAGCCTGATTCGAGTCCGCAGTCTTACCATTAGACCACATCGCAGATCACACAACGAGCGAAACATGCACAACCGGAAGTGAGCCTCCCAAACGCCCTTTCAGTTCGGTTGAGCTGATGCTTCGAGCTTCATCTTGCAGATGGAGGTTTAGAGAAGTAAATAACTTGCCTAGAATTTACACAGCTCTCAGATGACAAAACCAGGTCGTAATCCATCTAATCCCTCTCTGAAGCCAGTGCTTTTGGATGTACAGTGCATTACACATCTCCTTCACAATCCTCGGGCCAAATCCCGCAGCACTAAAGGTTAGAGGGAAGTGCCTCATTTTTGGAACATCTAAAGTCCTTCTTTCTTCTAAGAAGGGACACACTCCTTTCTATGTTATTCCCTCCTTCCAACAAGAGAGGACAATGCCTCCTCGGACCAAGGCTCCTCCCTTGTCTCTCAGTCTCCTCAGTTAAGTCCTTTTCCCACTTTCCTGCCACACACATCTGAATCTATACATTGAATTTTTCAGGTCATTTTAAAGTGGGTCTGGTATTAGCTTTTGATTTTACAGAATGTGGAAGGCCATTCTGCTCTCTTTTATACCCAACAGAATGGTTGCTCTTCATCCTATAACCCTGGGAAGCATCTCTCTGTGGTTTAGGGTTTTAGATATTAGCAGAAGCAGCTGTGAGTACAGTAACATTCACCCAGTTGCTGCTGTTGCTTTAATAACCACAGAAGCAAGCCTCACCACATGCCACGGAAACAATCACAGCACAGATCCTGGGGATCTCTGGGTGTGTGCAGCAGCCCAGGGACTGCTCTATTAACCTTCTCCAAATTTCTGTTTTTGTTGTCGTCGATTTCACTCAGTTTGCCTAAATTAAAATATTATATCACACACTCCTCTAGAAATAATTCTGATCAGCCAAATGGTACAGATCAACACAAGACTTCTGACTAAACATGCCTCCGGGGAGAGGATTCAAATACACTTCTTCCCCAACTGGATTTTTCAGAATTTAGAAATATTTTAGCCTCTATTATAGACATGCATTAACTCGTTCGGGGCATGTAAAGGAAGAAACAGCGACAGTTTAATCAAGTACTCATGAATGTGTACTTGTAGCTGAGTATATAGAGACCAAGTAGGAGACTTTAATTATAGTGCCCCTTAACCTAAAAACCTTTACTGATGGAGATGTGGCTGAGATCTCAAGGAAGCATCACAGATTATGGAGTAGTAAAGCACTGTCCCAGGTCTGTGTACAAATGGGAAGTCTCGTTATAGGCAAGTGGGAGGCTGACAAATGATGTGATAGCTGCAAGGAACTGCACGGTTCCTTCGCATGTTTTTCTCTCCTTCCTCCCTTCTTCCCTTCCTTTCTCCTCTTTTTTTCTTTTTTTGGGATAACACTGATTAAGAAATTTCTATCTCCCTTACCTCCTCTGCTGGGATGAAAAAGTCTCACGCAAGCAAGTCTTTACAAATTTTTTTTCTTATAGATATTTTCTTCTTACTGTCTTGACCGTAGGTTACTATTCAGGGTGCCATGGAGATTTAGTTCCAACCAGTCATGTGTCCATCAAGTCAATTATTGATTACCTACTGTATGCTGAGCAATTGCTGCGTATTGATTTGCAAACAGGCATTAACGACAATCAATGACTATCTTACTGGAAAAGTATATTTTTGTTATTATTTTCACTTATTTGTTTGTTCCAGAAGTAACTAATCTTTTATTTACATTCTAGAGAGCCCTGAAATCATTTTATTAAGATATTCCATTCAGAAAGGGGTTAGTCTTGCCATTAATTCTAATAATTTATTTTTCAGTTGGAGAAGGAGAACTTTGAGTCTGTCATCTCACTACACTGTTTTGCTGAAAGAAAAAAGTCTAAGAATTGCTAATTTAAAGACAACACTGCCATTAGGAAGGATTCAGTTTACAGCAGACATCATTAACTGTGACATCATGATCTTTATTCATTTTCTTATCTATCGAAAGTGGAATGTGGTGTGAAGTTTAATAATCTTTTTCAATGATAATTTACAATGATAATCTCATCTGGGCATCAAAACAATTTTTAGAGAGGGAAGTTGTCACTAGTGATAGTAATAATGGTGCTAGGAATAGTAGAAAATGGAAGCAACAGGAAGAGAACTTGCACAAACTTTCACCAGCTCTCTACCCACCTCAGCAGTCTCTGTATCTACCTTCTCTGCTTTCATTCCTCTTGTTGTAGGTGCATTGTCCATACTCCTATAGAAGACTAATCCTCTACATGTAGATGAGATACCAATCCTTTTCATCTACTCAGATCCATCTCTCCAGCAAATCCCTCCCTTCTCAAATTATCACTGTGTTCCTCTCTCTACTGAATCATGCCCATCAGTGTATAAACATTTTATTTCTGAAAAAACCTCTCTTGACTACACTTCCTCTGTTCTAGTTACTGCCATGATTTACAGTAAGCTCTTTGAAATAGTATATATTCTCTCTGCTCAATGAGATGCTCACCCTAGCACCTTCTCCCCCACCAAAAGTTGGCTAGTTATGATAGCTGTGACTTTCATATTACTGAACCCAAATTCAACTCTCCATTATCTTGTCAATCCAGCAGCAACATTTGCCACAGCAGACATCTCTCCTCCTGGAAATACTTACTTCTCTTGGCATCCTCAATCTCTCCCTGCCTCTGTCTCTCTTCTTCTCCTACCTCATTGGCAGCTCTTTCTGAATCTCTTTCTCTTTTCCATGACCTCTTGATGGTGTATCGTTCCAAGAATCATTTCTTGGACTTCTCTATCCACTACCTTTGTGACCTCATCCAGTCTAATGGCATTAAACACTATCTACGTTAACTATTCACAAATTTATATCTATAGCCCGGACTTCACTGCTGAATTCCAGATTTCTTTGTCCCTCTACTTACTCTATACCTCTTACTTAGATGCTAATATATATCTCATGACAAATATGCCCAAATCTGAGCCTCCAATCTTTCCCCCAATACCTTCTCTAACTGCATCACAGCTAATGACAATTCTATCCCTGCAGATACCTCCAAGATTTAGAATCATCCTTTAGATAGCTCTTTTTCTCACACGACACAGCAGTCAGAATATTCTGCTGGTTCTACATTCAAAATACATCCAGCACCAAACATTTCTCACTCTCCTCATTGTTAACATTATCAACTCTCCCCTGGATTATTGTAACCAATATCTCTGCTTTCACTCTTTCTTCCCTTCTACCTTTTCATTTTATTCCAAACACAGCAGCTAATAACCCTTTCATAACATACCAATGACTCCCTATTTCATTCACAGAAAATCTAAGTTCTTTAAGATGAACTCTAAATCACAAAATAATTGGTTTCTTCCCCTCCTCTGTTACCTCTATAACTTCTTCTAATATTACTTTCCCCATGTTCATTCCACCCCAACCACATTTTTTTCTTCATTGTGCCTCAGGCATACCAGACAGATTTCTACCTTAGCCCTGGCTAATCCATCACACTGGAATATCCTTCCACCGGATATCAACAGAATTGAAGGCTCATTTCCTCACTTCTTTTTAAAATAAATTTTATACCTTAGAGCAACTTAAGATTTACAGACAAACTGTAAAGATGGTACAGAGAGTTCCCATATAGTCCACACTCAGTTTCTCCTATTGTTAACATCTTACATTAGTATAGTATATTTGTTA